>NW_024525712.1:3095063-3160876 GCF_017590135.1 Pyrgilauda ruficollis
AAAATAATGGTTTTTTTTTTTATTTTTTTTTTTTTAACCCAAAAAAAAAAAAAAAAAAAAAAAAAAGAAAAAATATAGACATAATGAGAATACTGAAATTTCTTAATGCATGTTCAAAATCAAAGACAACTCATGAAGATTACCAATACAGTCACAGAATCCACAGGATGGTTAAGCTTGGAAGGAACCTCTGTGAGGTCAGAAGGGACCAGAAGTCACCTGTTTCAACACTTCTGCTGAAGGAGAGCCACCTAGGGCCAGTTACCCACATCTGAAACCAGAAAGTTCTTGACTAAGTCTGGGAATGGAGCCTCCACCACCACTTTGGACAACGTGTACTGGTGCTCAGTCACTGTCACAGTAACAAAATGTTGGCTGGTGTTAAGCCCCTAATATTGCTGGAAATGGTTTGCAGAGTTAGCAACTCCATCATCTTCCCAGGGATTGAGGTGAGGTTGACCAGCCTGTCATTCCCTGGGTCCATCTTCCTTCTCTTTTTAAGACAGGAGTGACATTAGCTTGTGTTTATATTCAAGTGCAGGTGTTGCAGCAGGAGGGCTAAAAGGCCATTACTATTGCAGCAAAATACAGCAAAAAATGAGTCACCAGAGACAAGAAAAAAAGAACAAATTAAAGGCTCAATTTAAACACCTTAAAAAAGAAAGGAAAATTGTATGAAGTGGTGGAAAAGGAAATATAACATCTCATGAAGACCCCACAGGCAGGTTCAGTCTGATCAAATACCTTCTCTGTATTGCTGGGACTTGAGATAGATGGGAGTGTGCTGTAGGTTGCAATGGGATAGGAGGTCTTCTAACAGGACATTTTTAAGTGGGGTTTTTGTGGGTGGGATACCCAAAATATAGTCCAATAAGGACTAAATAAAATGAAATTAAGCTGCTTTTTTTTTTTTTTTTTTTTTTTTTTTTTTTTTTTTTTTTTTTTTGTGTGGGGGGGAAGAATCTTTTTTTTTTTTTTTTTTTTTTTTTTTTTTTTTTTTTTTTTTTATGATGCTGGACTGAGGAAAAGCTGTGATATAAATCTGAATTAACATATGAGCTGTAGCCTTAGCATCAGAGAGCAAGTTATTTGAGTTGTATTCTGTGGATCAAACATGACAGGATTGTAGGCTGAGGTACAGGAAAGAAGAGGAAATAGAAAAAGAGCAAGATGAGCACCATTTTTTTGGTTGTTTTGTTCTTCACACAGTCCAGTTTCCTAAAAGTGCTTGTACTTTTTCAACATCAGCAACTGCCCTTACATATATATGTGAACAGAAATAAGACAAATAGAAGTGAGTAAACATGTAAACATTAAAAATATATCTACTTGAGGCATATATATGTATATAGATGTACATATAAATTTATACAGTTAATTGTATGTTACCATTATATTAAATATTAAGTATTTCTGCTTTTTTTTTTTTTTTTAAAAAGTCTCTCTTAACTGCAGATGCCAAATCTAGCTGTTAAGAGTTTCTTTTAAGAGCCAGATCTCAAACTGCAAGGAAGAGGTTTGACATTTCAGGCTGGAAAAAGCCATACACAGCTACACCACATCCATTCATTCCCCTTGAACAGGTAAAGAAAGTAATACTCTGCCAATCTTGACCAGCAGTGGATAATGTAATTCCTTACAGCAAAGGAGCTCCACTAAGTGTCTGCTCATGATCATCCTTGTCCATACATGTCAACCACCTGTTTTAAGGTCTCTCATACTTCTGCTGTGTAATATAAAGACTTATTAAATACTTATTTTTCATCTATATCATTCTATATACAAACAAGCTATCCAGAGAATAGTACAGGATCAAAGAAGATAAAAAAGCAGTTTAAGAAAAGCTCCATCTATTATTTGTTTGATAGCAGATGTGTCAAAAACTTTAATGAACATAATAATGGCTCTAACTTTTTCATAATAATAACCAGACCTCCCCCCCCAGCCCTGAGCCTTAACCCACAAAGTCTTGAACAAATTGAGTAAATATTAAGCAATAACTTCAACCATATTGGTCTGGCACCTTTACACAGCCTTCAACAATGTTATTAGAAGAGTTAAATACCCAAGTGCATTTATATCTACGATTTCACTTGTACTTAAAGCTATGGACAGATTTTTTGATTTTACAGCTGCAAAATCATCCTAGTAAATCATTGTGCTTCTTTTCCTTCACCCTCTCCTTTGCATTTTCATTCTAAAACTACATCACTCCATTCTGTCACTCTGTTCTTTTCTGCTTTGTTTTCTTCTTCATCCATTTGATTCAATAGATTATCACTATATGCAATTTTCCATCCTGCTTAGTTTGATTAAGCAAGTAGCAGGTGCTTCAGAAGACAAGAAAACTGACAGTTCTAACAAATAATTCCTTTGGTTGTATTACTTATAGGATGACCGATACCATGAAGCCAAAAGGAAGATATTTCCAAACTTAGTTATGGTAAATACAATTTTTTTAATGGTAGATGTTTTTGTTACTGAACTGCTACTTCCATTTCCAAATCCAGATAACCTCTTCAATGCCATCTGTCAGAGAGTTTCACAGGCTCTACATATTCTGTGAGAAAAGGTTATTTCTTACTCTCTTCCTTTCTCGTGCTACCTGTGAAAGTGACACAATATTTGCCTGCTATTTCAAAATGAGACAAGAAAAATATCCTAATTACACCATTTCTATATCTTTAATTTATTTTTTTTTTTGCTTTATAATGAGATCAGCTATTCCCCTTCTCAAAGATAAACACTGTCAGTACAACCATTCATATCATCATGTGGATGGATAAAAACATAGAAATACTATATTTGCTCATTTTTTTTCCTCCCCATCATGAAATACATTCAAATTCATTGCCTTTTCTCTTCATGCCACCAGTACATTTGCACTGACAGAAAATATACTGCAAAACAATGAAGTGTGTTCTCAACAATATTCTGTTGACAGAAGTAATTTTGGTCCCTCTAAATACCATCATGAAACTGATGAAACAAATGTTTTCCTCATCACAGAATAATAGAATTATTTCAGTTGGAAAAGACTTCTAGGATCATCAAGTCCAACCATAACCCAGCACTGTCAAGTCCCTGTCCCCAAGAGGCACATCTACATAATTTTCAAATACCTCCAGGGTGGTGACTCAACTGCTTCTCTGGGCAGCCTCTTCCAGGGCTTGATGATCTTTTCTGAGGAGAAATTTTTCCTAATATCCAATTCTAAAGCTCCTCTTGCATGAGCTAAGGCTTCCTCTTATTCTATCACTTGTTACCTGGGAGAAGAGACTGACCCCCAGATTTTTACAACCTTCTTCTGGGTACTTGTAGACTGCAATTGAAGGCCACAGAGAAACATAGCCCATCAACATAAAGGCTTGGTTGATTTCTGTGATTAAATAAAAAGAAAAGTAAATATGCACCTACAAATTCTAAGGCAGAAGCCCTTCTAAAAAACTGATTGCACCAGTATTACTTTATTTTTTGAGAATGATTTCATCATGTGAAGAGGTGATACAACAAAATATCTTTGTCCTCCCTTGATGACAGTTGATGTCATAATATATAATAGTGATGTGATCTACCGAAAGTTGTGTCTTGATGTGTAGAAAGCCAGCACTGTGGGCAGCGCTACTCTGCCAGAAGAAAATAGGCCTGAAGTGTAAACCAGACAAAAGGATGTGAAATCAGGATTGTCTGGCTGCTAAGTTAGCATCAGCCTGAAGATATGTTAGGACAGAGAAAATATCCTCTAGCTGTGTTCTGTAAATCTGACTTAACTGGAATTGTTTGACTAGCTCCAGTCATCATTTATGGTGTTTTTATAATACCAGCTATACAAAGGGGCTGTTGCTTGTAAAGGAATAGTTAAAAAGTGAGTAGTAGTCATTTTATAGAAGATGGAATTGAGTGTGATACACATGAGGCAGAGAATATTTTTCTCATTTCTCTCAAAATAGAGAGATAGAACCTTTATATAACAAGACAGGTACCATATGGGCAGGGTTGGACGCTCCAAGGCAAAGACGTCATTTGAAATCCTAAGTTCCAATAGTTGCTGTTTTTTGTCATTTTGGGTCGAGATTGTTGTTGGGTTATATTCAGGTGGGTTCTTTCATGGACATACCAGCACTGGAACCAGCTCATGGACCTGCTGGGCCTGGGAGTTCCATCACATCATGAGGGGAAGTAGGATCACCTGACCAGCACTGTCTCCTGTGAGCAATGGAGAAGGACAACTTCATCTCACCTTGTCCTTTTTCAGGCAGCTTTTGGACCCAGCTGAATGCCTCAGGGAGTGCCAGGACCCAGCATGGACCCATGGCTCCCCAGGGCCAGAGAAGCAGCAGTACCAGTGGCAGCCCCAGCCCTGGGCACTGGGACAAGGACGGAATGAGGCTCTGTGATGCCATGGCCAGGATGGACCAGGCAGAACTGCCTCAGGACCCTGAAACAGAAACCACCTGAAGGAGCAAAAGTGCTCAGACAAGCTCAGGGAATGGGTCTAGTGAAGCTCATACAGCCGTGCTGGCTTGTACAGGGAGCAAAGTTTTAGCAGAACCTGCAGAAGACTTTCTAGCTACACAGGTTGCTGCTGGCCTCACTCATTTTCTCTTTCTTGCATTTAGTTTTATTTTAATTTAGTTTATTTTATTTTACTTTTTATTTTAATTTTACTCCTATTTCAACAAGAGCAAATATCAGTGACTCAATGTTGATCTCATCACTGCCTTGAACATCCTTGGGGTCACAAGGAATAGAGAACTTCTCAGGAGCCTGCAAAGTTCAGCTGGGGTAGGGAAAAGACTCAGAAAATAGCAGCACAGGACTAAATAGTTATCTAGTTTCTCCTTTAAAGTGATATTCTTTTAAAGGTTTTTTTCTTTGGCGTGTTTCCTCTGACTTGAGGTCTAGATGGGGAAAACGTAGAAGAAAAGAGAGAAGATGAAAATAAAGTTGACTTCCAAGATTGGAAGGGAAAGATTGAAACAGGCACTTGCAAAGAGACTGGAAATCTCTTTTTGAAATATTAGATCTTCTTTGTCTGAAAATACTGGCATAGAGAATGGAAATAAAATCAAAATGAAAGTCTTTGTACATGTTCTATTATTACATACATTTAGCTGCAAGACTTCAGAAATTAAATAGCCCAAAGAAAATATGTTGGTAGAGTATTTCATACAGTTTAACAGAAACAGAAAGAATCTGAATGATTCAAAAAGCTTATATAACTGTTTTGTTTTATTCATATACATAAATCACATTTACCGTAGGTGTTTTATTCAAAATAAAGTTTTGGGAAAATAAATTGAACAGATGAACCTAGGCAAACCTGGTGATTTTTTCATGAGTAGTGTTTGATGATAAAAGCATAAAAGCATAATGTGGTATCATTTCACCAAGGCACAATATGGATCATCCATATGGAGCAGAAGTTGATAACACTGCAAAGAAGCAAAAATAAACAGAACAGATGTACTTGTAAAATCAAGTCTGCACCCACCCTGAGTACCTGTTTCTTTGTGTAGAAACTTCTTCTGCAAGTTTGTCCCACACAGTTGCTGGAACAGGAAATCACTCTGGGATGCTGCAATGCGCACTCGGCTTTATGTGTGACCGTTGTGGAGAACGGAGCTCTCACAGCCCCACTGAGGGTAGCTTAGATCCTCAGGGCGCTAAGCAAGATGACAAGGGAATACATTTTATTTTCTATCATTCCTCTGCAGCCTTCTTGAAAAAGTAAAACCTGTATCAAATTCAAACTTCCTTAGAGCCATGGTATGCACTGGTTGAGTAGAAACACTTCTCTCAAAATGCATTGGGTGGTGTGGAGTCATGAGGAGACTCCTGGGGTACAAGAAGCTCTGCTGCTTAGACTTGGTTTTGTTCTTTGGAAATACTATAAGTTTTCAAACCTTTGCTTTTTATACCCTAGAGAAAACAAAACAGTTTCCATTCACTTGTGGAACATTCACCTGTTTTTTTCACGTCAACAAATAAAACAGCAATTACTTGCGCAACATAACTCCGGCCCCCAGTGTATCTCCCATGCATCTAAGCAGACAGAGCAGTCCTGTTGAGCTCTCCACGTGCTGAGTAAGGATAATCAAAGCATCTGGGCAAGACTATTTTGGCCTGCTCGTGTTTTATCATGAATCAATATTGGCTTTGTAGTTATGGAAGTCCAATCACTAATGCTTCCTAGTTGACACTGAGGTTTATTCCTCCACTATTTATCAGCTGCTTTACTAATAGCTGTTTACTCTTCTCTATCCTTTGCTTAATACAGAGTTGAAAATGTCTTCTTCCACTCTCTTCCACAAGCTCATATTTTTGGTCCTTTAAAACTTAATGTATTTATAAGCATGCTGTGCCATTAAAGCATACACCACAGTACTTGAAATAAAGTGACTGCAAGTTCTGTTGTATGTTTATAAATGCATCAGAAAGTACTTAAAATTATATGAAAAGCTCTCAGTTGTTGTTTTCTTCTGTTTTAAATCCCGTCTCCCTTATTCCATCAGAAAAACAAGACAGATGTGAATCAGCAGCTCAGCAATTTGGTGGAATGAGTACTTATGAACCAGAATTTTAAAAAGTGGGCACACAGGAATAGGTTCTTCATGACCTAGGAAGGCAGACCATGTGGTCAACATCTGGAAGATACCATACATGGACTCTGATTTAATAAAGTACTCACCCATCTGCTTCTTTCTCAGAGTGAGGAGAATAAATAGCATGCCACATCCCACACACTCCAGCTGTCCCCAGCATCCAGTGCTCTGCAGTTCTTCTAAAAATAAAAAAGAAACTTTAGTGTATTTCAACAAAGATTGCTAGTCAAAAAAGAGAGGGAGACAGTATGCAGTAAAGAGAGTTGTTTAAGAGTGCCCGTAAGCACTTCAAAGTGAAGAAGAAAGTTGTCTTGTTTACAAGCTCTGTATGAGGGAACATTGTGGTGCTGCAGCAAATAAAGCCAACAGAACACTGTGTTACATCAACAAGGGCATCTCCAGCAGAGATAAAGTTGTTATCTCACTCTACTCAATGATTGTCAGACCACACCTGGAACACTGTGCTCAGTTTTGGTCCTTGTCCTTAAAAAAGAGTTTGTGGATGGGCTGGAGAGGGTCCAGAGGAGGGTCACAAAGACTATCAAAGGAATGGGAAGGATGATACATAAGGAAGGGCTGAGAAAACTGCATTTACTCAGTCTTGAGAAAAGAAGGCTTAAAGGAAACATTGTCACCATGTTGCAGTATTTAAAGGATGGTTGCAAAGATGGAGATTCCACTTTTCCAATGAGTCACAAGAAAATGACAAAGGGTAATGGATACAAGTTATTTCTGAGGATATTCCAACTAGACACAAGAGAAAAAAATTCCATAATGTAAATAATCAGTCATTGCAATAATCTTCCCAAGGAAGTGGTGGATTCCTCAAAATGAAACAATTTTAAGATTCAGCTGGGCAGGGTGCTGGGGAATCTTGCCTAGACCATGATTTTGCCAAGAAATACTGGACCAGATAATCCTTATGGTCCCTTCTCATCTGGTATTCTATGATTGTGTGATTTTATGATTGTTTGAAGATTACCTTCTCTTCAAGCACTGTCACACAGATGGCTGACATATACATCACATGCCATTCTGTCTTTTCCAGAAAGTACTCTAGTTATTTCTCCTATATTCTGGTGCTGGTGTGTTGATATGCAGTGATATCACTATAAAGGGATGACTGAGTCCACAATTAATTGATTGCAGCTCAGTAATGAACACTTTGCAGATTTACTTACCACAAATCTCCTAGCATGAGTCAGTGAAACTCCTAACTGTGCCGTAGTAGTGTGAGAAAGTTTTTGCAGAACTTTAGAGGTGGACCCTTCTGTCCCTCAGAGAGGAGAAAGTTCTGAGGAGTAGGTCTTTCTGTGTTTCCACAGCAGAAAATTACAGGCAGATCATTAGAAAGAATCCAGTCTGGGAAGTTCAATAAAAGTTCAATTAGATATAGCAGACAAATAGTAATTTTCCACTCCATCTCAGGTGGGTGCAGACTTAATTTATTTCTTTTTACTCAACCTTAAGATCCTTGAAAGTCTAGAGTATAGCAGAAAATATTCTGTCTGGAGCAAGTCAGAAGATTAAACAAGGTATATATTTTTATAAAATCTAATTCTAAATAATTTACTGATTAAACTGATTTATAGCAGAAAACCAATAAAATTATAACAAGCATATTTCTAAAATACACTTTGGATCTGCATTGTTTTCAGAACAAATACCATATAGCTGACATTACCACCTTCCTGGTGAAGAACAACGTCTTGGTGAGTGCACCTTGGTGGTGACCTCTTGCTTTTGAAGGTCTATCCACTCTGCAGTCAAGCATGTAGTTGCAGCCCACAGAAGCCCCTTACTTCAGCTTGCTTAGCTCACAGGTGAAAAGCCCAAAAAGCAGCACAGGTTCAGCCCCTGAGACCCCACCTCTGATAGCCTTGTGCTGCCAGATCTGAAGATTGCTCTGTTGTGTTTTCAGTATTATTGGTGTCAGGAGGCGTTTAAATGAAATACACATTCTTTATATTTTCTAATAATAGTGTAGATGTAACCAGAGTAATTTGCTTATTTTCTCCTTTACTGAAATGTGTTCTTAGATATTAATATAAAAACCTGTTTCTATATATTTTCTGACTTTTTCAATCTGAATTACACAAAGTGCAAAATAGTGCTAGCCTACTGTAACACACTACACCAGTTTAGACCAGTAAACAACCTGATTATGATAGCATGGAACTGGTGAGCCTCTCTGATGCCTCACTAAATGCATCTTAACTGAGTCTGGACCACACTGTGCAAAAACTTTGGGGCTACATGGAGAGAGAAAATGAAAAATGTCACATGATGCAAGAGGGGGAAAGTGCACAAAACCACTATTCGGTGATCATGAGGATGTCTAAACTGTATCATTCCTTCAGAGGCTTAATACCAAAATTTCTCCAGCAAGTTTTCCTGCAATTATCCACTTATCTATTTTTATATTTCATCCAACAGTGTGTGTGTTTTACATTAGATCTTTATTAACTCAGACTAGTTTTCCAGGAAGTTAGTGTGTAAAGCACACAGATGACTTTGTCATCTGACTGCATGCCTCACTTCAGCTGCAGTAAGAAACTTCCTGAGAGATGGCAAGGTTGTCACTAGCTAACACCACTGCATAACTGCAATGCAGACTCCCAACACATTCAGAATGAAGAGAACTCGGACATGATGGTCTATTATTTCCTAGATGAATACTTTAGATACTAATCTATACATGATAAGTAGGTAGTGTTTCTGAAAAATGGTATCCCATGAAGCTGATAATAATCCTGTGTTTATTCCATTTTTAGCTTTACTAGAGATGGAGTTCAGATTCCTAGATGGTTTTATCTACATCCCCATGAAGTATTGCTTGGATATTTTTTCCTTTATTTCCTAGAAAGGTTGCTTTGGTCAAAAGCAAGCAATTAAACACACCAGGAAGACTCAAGTTAAAGATAAGTGTATGTATTAAATTCAACATAAATGCAAAAAGTGAGTGTCCTGGAGTTCTACATGGACTTAAGTGAGAACCTAAATCAAGTGAAATTCTAGAAATCTGTCCCCCAACTCATACTCTAAAGTTATGATGATGTAATGGAAAATAGGGTGGCATTACCCAGGACAAAAAGTAATTCCACTAAAGGATTTTACTCTAGTGGAAGCAAAACAGCTAAACGTCTGACAGATGTTTAGAGGATTCTCAGCCTTGTACAAACAAGATATTATTGGCATTTGTCTAAATGTACTCATATGCCACCCTTGGAGTGTGTACAACCTTGCTAGAATTAACAATGCATTACTTTGAAGCATAAACATGAGGGTCCTTAAGAGATTCAACTTATCAAAAGCCTTATTCACCTTTGAGTCTTTCTTAGCAGGTCATTTAACATGTTTTCTCCAGTTCTATTCAAGATCAGACATATAAAAAGTATCATCTGAACTTTGTACATTCCCTGTCTTCAAGGATTTCTTCTTGCAGCAAAGATATTTGCCATCTGGTGAACCTCCACACACACAAAATTATAATTAAATTGCCCCTGGTCTCTTGCATTCTGTTTGTCAGAATGTTCTCTGAAACAGCCATGGAGTGTGTTATAAAGTTGGAAATTTTATTAAAACAATTGGTTTTGTGTAAGGTTTTTTGCTTTCTACACTTCTGCTAAAGAAGCAGCACTATGAACAACATTCTAGCCTGTTTTTAAGTTCACAAGACTTAAATGTTACATTGTATAAAATTATTTTGCTGTTATTCCATTAATTCGAGTTCTATTAATCTTATTTCTAATTCTGTGTCTTGAACCTTAGCCCTGCACAAACTCCTTGCAGAGATGCATAGAAGGGCATTACACTGCTGAAAGCAGGACATTTTTGAAAGTAATTTTCTGCCTTGAGGAAACCTGAAACTTCTTGAGGAATTACCATTACATAATTTTGTGTGGCCCTGAAATGTAAAGTAGATTATATGATGGTACCTGATGTAGCGACCTCAGTCCTGGCTATGAATGCTGAATTAAGAGTTCACAGCAAATGGTTTATTCAATTTTAAGGCCCTCCATCTCTGTTCAGAGAATACAAAAGAGTAGAGAAGTATTGATTTCCCATTGTCTTTTTTTACTTTGGAGACTGATTGTGATCAGAATGAGATAACTGTTTTTTACTTAATGTTTGAAATCGGACTCATGCTGGCTTTATCAGAAAAGTCATAATGTATTGTTTCTCTCCTCCCTGAATGAATGCTGCTCTTATAACCTAGAAGGCATCATAATGAAACCATTTTTCTTTCCTCCAGGCAAGTAAATATAACAGCTAAGATATTTTAGATTGATTCCATGAGTTTTCCTTTTGAATGCAGAGGTCTTGATGTGAGTATGAGCTGCCTATTGTTCTGAACCCTACTGAACTCCTGCATCACTGGTAGGTCTAGGGAGGCACAATAGGGGAAAAAAAAGTTCATCCCTATCACTTTTCTCACATTACCTCAAAATAATTGTGTCCGTGTAGTCTTGGTTGTAGTTTTTGTGATTATACCTTGCATAATTGCACCTGTGCCACAGCTATGATAAGAAGGAATGAGAACCTCATTCCTCTGATTTGATTAAGTACCAATTTCTATAAAGTGAAATAATTGCCTTTATGGATCATTGCCATAGACAGAGAAGTATTTTCAACAGCAAATGGAGAGATTTTCCTGTCAGGCAGGCTTCTGTGCCCCAGGATTTGCAAGGGACTAACTCTAACATCAACATTAGAATAGTTTCCTCATTACAACCCAAGAGATAATCTTAGGTGAAAACTCCACAAATAAAATAGTCAATTTTTGGACCTTGGTTGTGTCCATCACACAAAAGGATGTGCTGTATATCAGCTGTATGCCAGGATTGCTACTGAGTGCATGAATGGGCACTATCCTTGCTGAGAACACAGTATGGCCTTTGCCAAGGTCATATTCTTTGTTCTGCACTAAGAAAAGCTTTTCCTATTTCCACTTTCAGGACCAGACTGCATCCTTGGGACAAACATCCTCTGCATTTTTTGTTATCACACTGTTGTTGCTTCTTTCCCATGGAGTAACTTTTGGTAAATGCAATCAGCACTGCCATCCTGGGCCTCCTGCTCTGGATAGACCATCAGCTTGACCCTCTCACTCTGCTTTGTCCAAACAGCATCCTCTAATGACTATAATGAAAA
Source organism: Pyrgilauda ruficollis (assembly GCF_017590135.1). NCBI lineage: Eukaryota > Metazoa > Chordata > Aves > Passeriformes > Passeridae > Pyrgilauda > Pyrgilauda ruficollis. The sequence goes on from NW_024525712.1 coordinate 3,106,823, forward strand.
TGCTTTAACCAGCCCATGGCTAGGCTTCCATGGAACTGAACCCTTGGAAGTTTGTCAATATTCGTGGTTTATTTCATGTAGCCATTAACATGTATTCGTAACGTTAAAGGATTTTCTGGGGACTCTGCAGCACAGACTTTGCTGCCTAAAGGCTCTCAGATGCTGTGAAGAGCAGATCCTCAAACCTTTTCTCTGCAGAATTGGCAAGAGTACAAGGAGATGCACACCCATAGCTGGAATAATTTCACCTATTTCAAGGCAGTCTAAAGAATACAGAACTCTGTATACATAGGACTTTGCCTCTTGTTCTAAGAAATGCACAAACAAAAGCTGTCCTTGTTGCATTTTTCTCACTGCCATGAATGCACCTACCACACTAATACTGGTTTAGTTGCCAGGAATTAGCAATACATTTCAGAACCACTTTTGAAAAATTAAGAAAAAAATATCTTCTCATACACAACTTTTGCATGAATATCCTACACTTCAGTTGCCTCAATACAGTAGAGGTTTATTGACTTACTGCAAGCTACATTTGAATGATTGCTTCATATATTATGATATGCAACATTACATCCTGTTTCTTTTCTATTTCTATAGCCCAAAGACTTATTGGAATCGGTGTGTCTCAGACTCATAAAAAATACATGACTTTAAAAAAAGATTATTATATAAAAATCCACCAACCTTGAGAAACTGCAGAGGTGGGGGATTTTTGTGCTGGAATTCATTTCAGTTTGCTAACATTATCCCTATGTATCTTCACTTTGAAAGTGCAATCTGGCAATTTATAATAAAGAGCCATGAAACAGCTTTCCAGAAAGGAATTAAAAAACCCTATAAATTAAAAACTCCCAGAAATCTGGATGCCTGATTGCAAGTGAGAGTAATATACCTCAGAGCTGGTGAAGAAAGAATTCAAATAATAATCTTTGGTATATAAGGACTCTGCTACTTAGTCAATAAAAGATGGGTAATCTTCTCCCCAGAGCTTTGCAATATGAACAGAAAATAACCAAAGTAAAATGTTTTACATGATGCTATTGTGTGTGATTGTTTAGTGAGCCAGAGAGGCAGATGAGAAGCAGCACTCCAAAGGGAAATATTGTCACTATGGGAGAACTGTCAAACTACTGAGATGGATGTTTCTTCCCAGGAGCTGAGTGGTAGGGTACTGAAAAATTGGAGGGCAGAGGAAGGGCTTAGGCTGAAGCAATAGTTAGAAGCAGTAGTAAGGCAAAACACCGTTGCATTACAATGTGAGATCCTCATCCCAAAGCATTCATATTTGATATTTTAACCTAAAATTTTACAGCCAAGGACAAAAAGATGTGCTTCTTTTACAAATATATGTAAGTGCACCTATTCAGCTCAGGTATTTGATTTAGAAGCTAATAACAATCTGAAATAGCTGCCTGAGAATCAGCACTCCTTAATTACATCTTTGAACTAAACTATTTCATAGGTTTAAGTGCAAAACTCTCATTTTGTTAGGAACTCTACAACTCTGTAAGAAAGTGATCTCTAGGTCCCATATTCTTTATCAAAACCTGTTCTGAACTAGTTCTAGTGAAGTGTCAAAGCTGGATCCGTAAAATTAGATGTCTGTAGAGGAGGTTGAGGCTGTCAAATTAAGAAATGGATCACTGCCTAATTTCTCACATTTAAGCTTTTTCAAGAGCTTCTATAAATCTTTGAAGGAAGTATTGTATCTTGTATTAGTCTTAAGTAATAGACATGTCAAAGGAAATTTGTGGTACAGCTATGGCTTGCTTTGTCTCCAACAGCCTTGCTCCCTCTTTAACTTACTGACCCATTCTGTTGGGTCAGCATCTTATGAAAATCACTCTAAACTAAAGTTAGACCAAATTAACACCATTGAATTAAACACTGTAAAAAGAGACCTTTTCTAAAACAGTGTGATTGAATGGATGTGAGTTCAGGTGCACACACAATAACTCTCAAAAGAATATTATTAGCCAAAATAGTTATGAGCCAAAAGATATATGACCATATCCCATAATGCCAGTTATCTGGAGTAGACACACTCAAAGTGCATCCTGTTGAAATTGGGCTACTGTGCAATGAAGTCTGCTACTGAGAGAACAAACTTTAAGAACCATAACTTTGAGCTTGTGGTACATATAGTAAGAAGGGTCACAGGTGGTTCCAGACATTTGCTATTAGGTTTACTTCATGTTTAAAGTTATCTGTTTCAAAGACAAGAGACCAGAACAGAGACTGAAAGTGCAGGAGGTGCTTCTGCTTTAATTGTTTGTTCCTTATCCATCAAAATTAGAAATTATAATCTGAACATCTTAAAAATGGAGAAGGAAGATAGATGCCTAGATGCTTAGACATGGACAGTTATAGAACTGTAGGGGCCTTTATTGGTGCTGTATTATTAAAAGGCTGATAGCTTTTGGGGACATAGGAAATTTGGTAAAATGTGTGAGTTACTCTGATTGAAAAGCAATGCTCAAAAAGGCAGGTAAGTCCATTAGAGACTTCACTCACACCACTCAAAATGTCAGTATTTTAACAATGTTTTTAATTCAACTGAGAATAAGAATGAAAATCAATCAGTAATTTCTCATTAAAAATGTATTTATAAAGCTATCAAAAAAAGTTTAGTAACAGGTTGTTGTGGCTTAATCTCAGTGGGAAATTAAGCCCCACACAGCCTCTCAGTCACTCCCCAGCAGTGGGATCAGGAAAAGAATCAGAAGGGTAAAAGGTAGAAAACCTGTGAGTTGAGATAAAGACGATTCAATTGGGAAAGTGAAGTCACACACATAAACAAAGCAAAACAAGGGATGAAATCATGGCTCCCAAGGGTCAGGCAGGTGTTCAGCCATCTCCAGGACAACAGGGGCCCCATCACACGTTACACTGACTTGGGAAGACAAACACCTTCCCTCTGAATGTCATCCCCTTCCTCCTTCTTACTCCCCTTTTACATACTGAGCATGATGTAATCTAGTATGGGATATCTCTCTGACCAGTTTGGATCACCTGTCCCAGCTATGTCCTCTTCCAACACCTCATCCACTCCCAACTTCCTCACCAGCATGGAGTACAAAACCAGAAAAGGCCTTGTCTCTGTACAAGCCTTACTCAGAAATAATAAAAACATCACAATATTATGAACCCTATGCTCAGCACAAATCTAAAACACAGGCCCATACCAGCCACTCTGAAGACAATCCTAACCCCTTCAAATTGAGGATTTCATAGTTTCATAGTTGGTGTCTTATATTATTCAAGACCCAAATACTCCCCAAAACTGAATTAAACAAAGCTTAAGACCCTCAAAAGTGTTAGAAAGTAGATTAGCTTTCTTAACATGGAAGCATTTTTATACCATAAAAATTGCTCACATGTATACACTCGTACAGATTAAGTAGAAGAGCAAGCAAAATATCCAACCAGCAAAATTGCACAAATTTGATGTCTGTCAAGAAGACACAATTTTCTTGCCAAAAAAGCTGAACTTGCAGTCTAACTATTCCTCTCAGGGTTGGTATATAATGAAGTACAAACTCCTTTGGGAGCTGCTTTTGCTGCTGGAATTCAAACTGGAACAAGCAGACGCTAGGGCGAGATAAGGAATACTCCTGCTATGCTCCACAGCTGCATTGTATGTCTGCAGTGTGCAATGTGAAACAGTCTTTGGCCTCCCAAGCACAGGCAATGAGCCAACAAAGCTCTTGCATGTATCTTTGTGCCTTTGCAGTCTAAAGAATGCGGTTATGTGCTTGGTTGAAGAAATGGAACCTTGAGGGAATGGAATCGATTATGGGGAGCTGCAGGTAAGGAGCAGAAAGGAAAGCGTGTTGCAGTAATTTAATCTGCATAGTCCTAAAAATAGAGTGGGCACACAAACAGGTTTAAATTTCTGCATATGATGCTGAAAACCTCTGAACCTGAGCCATAACCTTGCACATATTTAGCTATTTGTTTGCAATGCTTTTGGCTTTTGGTAGATCAAAATTTAATCCGTGTTCCTACAGCAGAAACTGTAAAGGAAGATACCTCACTTTTCCATCTCAGGAAAGCAAATGTTATAAGAACTGTAGCACCAATTGTAAGCTGTAATGACTGATGCATTTACAAAAAAAACCAAAACGGTTGCTGCTTTTCTTTATGTCTCTGAATTTTAATAAAGTTTGATTCGAATTTTATTTATGATATTTACATGATTTTTATTTCTATAATATAGAACCCTTTGCAATATTTTAAGAGGTTGAGGGAATTCTACAGTCAGAGAACTTTATTTTGTGTTGTTTCAGAGCTAGACCTAACAGTATGGAGCAGTGATATAGAGTAGGCCTACTAAAAAATATCAGACTTGTTTGTGCTAAAGAGTGTCTGCATTAAACACCAAAATGTTTTCTATAATGAAATAAGCTTTCTAAAAAACCTGTTAGAGTGCCTTAATCTTGGAAACAGCACTCATTGAGGTGAATTAGGGAAGCCTATGCCAGTAACATAATTTACTGACTGAGTACTAGCTCACCAGTTATAAGCAAAAACTGAGTTTCAACCTACATTATCACTTGCATAATTTGAAAAAAAAAAAAAAGAAAAAGGAATTACAGGAAGAGTTAAGTATGCAAAGAAATGTAAGAACATAGCTGCATTAAGCAGCAATACCTTACCTGTGAGACAGCAGTAATTCACTTCAAATATAATCATGTTTCTGTCAGAAGTCAAGACGTTAACGAAAGTGTTTTCTAAGATAAAAAATGTACTAGGTAATATTCCATTACAAGTGTAAACAGAATCTTTTTTTCTTCTCTTTATTACACAGTCTTACCACTCTGTAATCTAATCATCAGTGTTGGAATATTTATTCCTTTTTATAAACTTATTATTTCTACAAAGTATGCAGAGCAGATAATGAGTCACGTTCTTACTGAGTGGCAAAGAAGAATTTAAGTAAGTCAGTTTTGGACTGATTAAGTAATAGAGAATGTAAATAATAGACAGTGATTTTAAAGAGTAATCAGGTAAAGAGAGGTTTGTGAAGAATGAAGAGATAGGGAATATTCTAAATGACGAATGAAAGAAAAATAAATTTAGGGAAATAATAAAATTAAAAAAAAAAGAAAAAAGAGAACCTGAAAATAGAAGTTATACTTTTGAGATTCACCAAGAGGATCTAGGAGACCTAATGTTTAAAGTTCATACTGAAGCAACTTATAATTACAACTCCTTTTGAGAAAACTGTTGAGCTCTAACATTAGAAATCAGGTGTTTTGTGTTTTTCAAACCACTCAGGAAGGCATCCCTATAAAACAAAGGAATGAAATTTGTTATTTAGTGGAGAGTGTCTTCAACTGAGAAGTGATACAAAGTGAAAACTGGAAAATAAAATATCCAAACTAATCACTTAAGGCATACAGTAGATTCAAAAAAATATTGAAATACAAGGACGTGAGAACATTAGATTACAAATTATATAGAGGATGGTAGAGAACATTGCTGCTAAAGTTTATCTTTGTTCAGCTCTGTATTTGAGAAGGTAGCATGGCAGAAGAGAAAACTGTATGTGAGGAAAAATCTTTAAGTGAATCAAATTCACCTGATTAATTTACTTAAATTTTGGAAAAGCCTTATGCATCTTAAGTATTTCCTGAAGCATTTGCTTAATTTATCCATGGAAAGAATTACTCAATTTTAAAGACCTTCAGTGATAGAACCAGAGAGATCAAGCTTAAACATTAGACAACAGGTTTTCTTTCTGGAAGCTTTAGATTAACCAAATTATTTTTACTGACTAGGAAAAAAAAATTAGCCAAATATTTATGAAGAAATGCTTTTTGGGGCATTTGAACTTATACATAAATCAGAGTGTGATTTCATTTTAGATTTCAGTAGCACTGGTAAAAATTCTGGTGATATTAGGCTTCTTAAACCTATTTACATGCACACTTGAGACAGAATTACACCAAAGACAAACTGTTTGACCATAAACAAGTGATAGAAGTGGGAGATACAGTATAACCCAAAAACAGAGCAGTACTTAACAGAGAAGCAGAACAGTTCCCTCACTTCATGTAGTTGTCAGTTTTGTAGATAAGATTTTTTTTTCTAAGCAAATGCTGATTTGTGGGGTCCAAATGCAGCCTTAAACAAGTAGACTGCAAAGCAAGTAAACAGTAAAAAATGGCTATGTATTGGCACCCCAACCAAGTATCTGGCAATAATTTTTTTCAGGAGATACCAACATGTGGCATTTTTTAATGTGTATTCAAAGGAATATGTGCTCATGAAGGTGATTTTATCAAAGAAATTGGACTGTCAAGGTACGTTAGTTTCTCAGTAAGTTCACTGTGACAAGCTTCCAAGCAGAATTTTTAAAGGGACCAGCAGGAGGAAGTGTTTCTTTTTGTCAGTCCTTCCTTTTCACTGTGAACTTTAAGATTCCCTAGTGGAAGTAGAACACAAGAAAAAAAATTATCATATTCCTTAAAATGCTTTAAGCTATCAATAAACCATCAGAACATGAGTAGGCTGCTGATTACATAATCAAACTTGCAATGTATGCATTAAATCTGTTTTTAAAAAGCCCTGTTCACTAACAAAGTTTAACTAATTTTTTTTAAACATGTAAAATAAAGAGTTGCATTAGGAACCCAGTTAAGTTTCTACTCTATAACAGAGTAATACAGTAGTTATCTTTAGTAAACAGAAGTAATATAGTGTCTCAAAAGTGTCAGCATTTTTAGTACATATTACACCAAAAGCATATCTGGAGAGTAGAAGTAATTTAGGATAAAATATATTCTGATAACTAGTGCGTGGCAAAGCTAACAAATAATGTTAAGCCTTTTATGTGATACATCACACAGTATCCATATGGTGATGCATAGTTATGTTAGTGATTCCAAATAAGATTGAACTGGTTATTACAGACGAATCTGATTTCTTTCTTCACACATTTTCCTAACCATTGTTCTTGTGTTCTAAGAATACAATGGTGTCGCCAGCTGTGTTAGGTGTTCTTGGTCTGCTGTTTTCTTATGTTTTTAATTCGATTATTTCAGGATCAGGATGCCCTAGAGCTTTGAGATGGAGAACAAAGAGATGAAAATAAAACAAAGGTAGAATTCTACATCATAAAAAAAACCCCGAACAAAAACAGGGTGAGAGGAAAGACAGTCTTCTGATACTTAAGGAGAGGGTGGGTTAATGTATGCCAAGACGACCAGACAAAGTAGCTGTGAGGACTGGATCAAAGGAGGAGAATTTATTGAACAAGGATCTTAAACAGAAGTCTAAGGTAGCTTTGAAAAATAGCAGAAGAGAATTTGGACTCTGCAGATTGCAGGTTGCAAATTGTTCTATTTTTGTTCAGAATTCCCATTGCCCTAGGAGTTCCACACAAAGAGCAGAATGGCTCTCTGGGCTCAAACATAGCCTTACTCAATTTATTGTCTATGAAAGAGCATTTGCACAAAGACCCTCAAAGTCTGTAATCTAAGAAAAAACAAACACACTTTTACTGCAACAGCTTAGAATTTTTTTGAACATACTTTGTGCAATTCAAGTTGAAAATTGTAAGATGAGGCTGATGCAATTTAGTTCGTTTCCCTTAAAAAGAACCCTAAAAGTAAAATATATTGCTTAAGCAGCAGGCACCTTTTCCTTTTCAAGCTGCTTCTTATGCCTCAAGCAGGATGCTTATAGTCTGAGTGTTTTTATTATAACAAAAAAAAAAAAAAAAATCCGGAACAATGCCAGACACTCCAGCAGCTGCGAGTCAAAACTAAATATCACATGGGTGGGATCGCCATAGTAACTAACTCAAATACATCAGATACAATACACATGAGTCCACTCTTCAGTTTGTCTTTCACCTGAAGTTTAAGTTGTGATTGCTTTCTCTGTTAAAGCTTACTAAAGAATATTAATAATATTATTATTGATATATTATCCAATAATCTAACAATCTCTCTGTTTATAGGCATTTAATATTCCACAGCTATAAATTATATTGTACCAAGAAAGAAGAGAGGAGTTGGTGTCTGAAAATAAAGAGGCACAAAAAAGTAACATGAGGTCCCTGCTTCACTTCAGAACAAAGTTCTTCTGTTTGCAGAAGGAAATACACTCGTTGTGGCTTCTGATAGTCAAGATGAAAAAAACAAGCTAACCACCTTCAATAGCAGGTCTTGGGAAAGCAATGGAATTGTAGCAGATGGCAAACACCACAGCTCTGGACCTTCTCATGAGACAGTCTTTGACGTGTGTTGGCTCTTGAGACCAGTCAGCAATGATGTCCTCAGCCAACCTGGGGCCCTCCTCCCCAGTGCTCAGGCCCCTGTTTCAGCTCCCCAGGGCCATTAGTCCCTGTTCTGACAGCACTGCAGCAATACTGGTCTCCTCCCCATCTTTTCTCATCTCCTTTTGCCAGAATTCATCACTTGCCACATTGGGGGCTGTTGATGGACCAACCCCATGGATGAGGGCATGGCCAGTTCTGGGACACCCTCAAGCCTGGCTGCCCAGCTCTGGGGAATTTGCTGGTCCATACTCTTTTGGACAGACTCTGTAGCAGAGAAGGTGAACAACAGGGTGGATCACCATCTTCAGCAAGTAATTAACAATAATTCAATTCAGAAATGGAAAGTGGTTTTGAATGAAGGGTTTTTACTTGGTGTAATATTGTTCAATGCTTTCACTAACAATCTGGCTAATGCAATAAAAAGTGTGATTATTAAAAATTTACTGGGGCTTACTGAGGGGGAAGGACTACTTGTTGGTTGGAAAAGAGCATTACCAATGAAAAGGGTCATAACTGCATTTTACTAAAATTGGGATACAATTCATTACAAAAAAGTGAAAGGATCTGTGCTTAAGTGAAAACTGGCAGATGAAGAAAAGAATATGGAACATCAGTCCCTTGGAAAAAAAATCTAAAGGCAAGGGTGAAAGAGAGCTGCATTGAACCACATCCAGGTACAATGTTACTCAGAAGAAGGTAATCATAGCACAGGAGTATATCTGGCAAGACACACAAATGAACACTTTCTGTTTCATCTGGGAGAGTAGAAGACTCGAGCTGGGGTGTGGCTACAACACAGGCAGTCTAAAGGAGAATAATGCAAATGACCAGAGGTTTAGAAAACATTAGCTATGAGGAATGTTTTAAAGAGTAGAAATTTCTTCCCCCTTAGAAGACCTGAGAGAGACAATGATAAAAAAACTTTAAGTATGAAAGTCTGTTTTAAAAAAGTGAGAAGGTATTCTATGTCTGTAGGATAAATTGTGACAAGAAACAATGAAGCTGAAAATTTAAACTGTGAAAAGTTAAGAAAAACAGAGTGCTGAGTATTTTGTTTTGAGTCTCTCCGCCACTGAGGTCTTTAGAAATATGCTAGACAGCCATCTGTCAGCAATGATAACATGTATAGTTAATCTTGTCTTCTGGGATGGACTGTCTCTTAGAGACCCTTCCAACAGTTTTTTAACATAGTTATTGCCAAATCCCAGCAGATCTTTAATGGGAACATTGGCAAGATAGTATGCACTGCAGTATCTGTAAAAGAAATACACAACATCTATAAACATGGTCTACTGAATTTTCAGTAATTGTGTAGGACTCTGCACTTAGCTCTTGTTGCTGCTACACTTTGTGGGGAAGAATAAGACACAGAATGTTATTGGTTTACAATGGTAGCTGATACTTAAATTATTAGTACAAGGTTTTCTAAAGAAACAGAAATTCAAGGACATTTGAAGGACAAAGTATGTCAGGTAATGTGTTTGTTACTGCTACAAACCCCATGAAAGAATTTATCTGGAAGCATTAAACACAACTCAATGATACACTGTGAAATCTAAACACAAGTTCATAGCTACTATGTGCTGAATACAGCATTTCTGGGTTTAAGTTGTTTTGGGGTTTTTTTTGAACAGTAAAGAAAGATTTGGGGAAGGAACAGTATTAGAAAACAAATTAAATTTTAAGAAAGATAAAGCATACAACACAGGGCAGCTGAGTGTTAGTTTTTTTTTTAGCAACTGGCCACTGAGAGGTCTCTTTCCTTTGTATGTCAAAGACAAGGCAGATGACTGAGGTTGGACTCCTGTTGCTGCTCTTTTTCTGGTCCTCTGGTGAAAGATTATTAGGTTCTGCAAAACAAAACTAGTATTTTGGTTTGGTTTGTGTTTGGTTTTTTGGTGGGGATAATAGAGAACTGGAACTGGTTTTGGGATATATATTAACTGTGTTGTGTTGCAGTTAAACTCAAAGGAAGATCTCAATTTGAGAAGGCTAGTGTGACTCCCATACCAGCTAAATGTTTTAGAGGACTGTTTCAACCACATTTGGCAAAGTGAGGTAATGTCAGAATGTAGAATAGTGTAGCAATTCACCTAAAAGAAGATTTAGGTAAATTCTGAGAGGTTTTGCTGCCACACTAAAGGACAAATGGACAAGTTACTGTTTAATAGGCATTGGACAATTCACACAGATTTCTACAGCAAAAACAAATTCACCCCACAACTTGCAAAATTACTTTGAAGGCATTGGTTCCATCAGAAAGCACAGCTACAACAGCAGTGCACAATTTTAATGGTGCTTTATAAATGGCAGAACTGTTGCAAGCTCACATACATGCACGCTGGTCATTGCAGCTAAAGCAGCAATGTCTTAAGGGAAGGGATTGGACACTGGGCAGCAGTTATTCAGTGTGTCAAGAGTAAGGCCAAATGACACAGTCTATAAGGTTCAGGCATAAAGAGCACAGAAGAAAGTAGCTGGGTTTAAAAAAGACAAAAGCAACAGCCCATGTGTATGGTAAATCTCATTGGAATCAGCAAGGTGGTACAGAGCCAACAGCAGGACTAAGAATGCTCTGGATACGTGCATCTGATCTGGACAGGTTGTGATTCCAGATGGCCAAAAGACAAATCACATCCAGTTTCAACATTTTAAATGTTTAATTTTATTTAAAAGTCCTAACGGAGCTTTTCTGAGCAGGAAATGGCATGATCACTGCAATGTGCAGCTCCAGGTGGGAATGAGTGCATTATTGTCATTTTTATTTTGAGCGAAGTCCTCCTGGTGTGGAGCAGCTGCATGGTCCCTAGGCATCCTGAAAGGTGGCACTCCAACAGGATGTCTGGAAGCACGGCTGGCTTGTCCCAGAAGGGGCTGCTCAAACCAGTTCTGCACAGACGGCTGGGAAAGTGCGAGTTCCCCTGTTGGTCACTAGCGTTCAGAGCGCCAGCTTGGACGCCAGTCTGTCAGAATTTAAACTGCCTTCACAAACGGCATGAACTTTATACATGAGAGGAGTAGGCAGCCTACAAGGGACCCAGCAGGGATGAGTTCCAAAATGATCTAAGGCATCAGAAAAAAAAAAAAAGGAAAAAAGGTTTTTATTGCTAACATGAAGTACAGTTTGAAAAATGCAAAATAGAAAAACTTCATCATTGGATAAATTTTATAAAAGCAGCTTCCTACCATTCACAGGAAGCACGACGGAGAGTGTAGAAGATATTTAAATTAGTATCATGATTTTAAAAAACCATAGGGATTTCTTAAAGGGAAAAAGTTATGGAAAAAACTTATTTGGACTTTTTTTCTGTTCCATACCTTCCAAAACTCTGTAATTGTGCTCTTCTTCCTGCTAATTAAAGGCCAATATACTGCAGCTTAATAACTGTTCACGATTCACTGAGAAAGAGAATGAGCTGTCTTATTCTACATAAAATCATCCATGAACCTCCATCCCATCATAATTTATTTTTAGAAGTAGGCTTGACAGCTCCTGTTCTGGGCCTTGCTGGCAGCATATTATATTTTGCCCCTCTGTGCACTGCACCTTGGACAGCACCAGCACAGAGGAGGCAGAGCACAGGACATCAGGGCAAGAAAAGGCTAAGGGTCCAAACTATTAAACCTCACCAACTGGCTATATCTGCCCAAGGAGATTTCTAGAATTATCTTTAATTAGTGGTAACAATTCTGTTGTCAGAAAGAAGAGATGGATATGAGTTTTGAAGCCCTCAGCCCCAGATGTGCTTTGAAGCTGGCAGGTAGAGCACAAAACACTTCCTTTAAAAGCCAGTAGCTACCTGGGCTTTGACTTCTCTCTTCTGGGCCTTGACTTCTCTCTTCTTGAGAGCTTGTGAGTTTTAAGGCAGCAGAGAATATAGGCTTGAGCTTTCTTGTAGAGGTTTGCTTTCGTGGTTTTATTAGTCTCTAACTTAAGCAGAAAGAGATGTCAGGAGGTTACTAGGTCGGAGGAGGAACATTGTTCTTACATATAAGTACAGTATCTCTGTCTTCCTGTGACATAACATTACAGACCTCTTTTTATCTAAGCTAGTCAGTAGTAGTTCATTAAATAAAGCCAAACTATTTATACCACAGGCTGGAATATTCACTGCCAATGCTGCATAAATATAAACCCACAGGACTGCTTTGAGTACATGGGTCAACCATTCTATCATATCTGCTAAACAGCTGTGAAGTAGCAATGGTGATTTGCCTGCATCCCCTCTTACTTAAGCACAAGCCATGAAAGTCTTACTTGAAGCTCTTTTACAACAAGTCAACCTCTAAATTAGTTTGTAGATCCATTAGACCCAAAGCTTTTTTTATATTAGAACTGCCAGAGAGGTTGTAATTTGCTGTTCTTTTTAGTTATGAATACCATGGATTGCAAGACAAAGTAGAACAACACTGAACAATAAATGAAATTAGGGAACAGTTAACATCGATCGGTTCATGTCTGTTGCCAAGGGCAATCTTGGTGAGCCTAATTTTAAATTCTATTGAACAAATTAATGTGTAATTTCCTTATCACAAACAGTGCCTGATCAGAAGAAGCTTCAAGAGGTAAGGAGTGCTAATGGATTATGAAATTGGATCCTAGCCATGGTAATGAGCCTGGAGCTTTGCATCACCATTAATGGATGGTCTATAAGTACAGTGTGAAGAGATAGCACATTAGTCATAGATACTTCTTCATGCTGGGTTTTCCTCATCAATGTTTCTTGTCTTTAGAGCATCTCTGCCTTCTTTCAAGATTTTTTTTTAAATGCCATCAGGATTATTTATTTTCTTTACCTCTGTTTCTTCTATTCCCTTGCACTCTTCCTCCTTTGGTTTATTTTTAAAGGCACCTAAAATAAACTTGAAGAATTTTATGTCAACTTCTGTAGCAGCAGCAAACACAACTGCAATTTTTGTGTGACCAGACAAGTATGTGTTCAGGCACGCAAACAAACCTACCCAACTGCTGGACTACCTTATTGTAGCTCATTTGTGATTTAGTGAAGGAAACAGAGCAAAAGGATGAAAAGGGAAGACGTTATTGATTAGCACCCCTTGGTACAAAATCAAAATCATCTCTTCTTGGTTTGTTTGTTTGTTTGTTGTTTAAATATGGGACAGAAAGACAATTATACCAGAAATACACCATCAGCTGCATGTTGTTATTTTTGTAGTCTATTTGTTTGAACTGGGTTTTGTAACTGAAATATTTTTTTGTTCTACTGGCAATCTAAAGGGCTTTAAAACATCACATGGAAGTTGGACTTTTGATAAACCCTTCAAAATAGTTAATTCCGTGTAACATAATTTATTCAAAGAAACTAATAAACAGGAATGACTTCCACAATTTTTTAGCAGCCTTGTTTTACAAGCACATTTTCACAGTATCACCATAAATGTTTTTCCTACTAAGAAAAGTTAGAGCAATTTTCTTCTGTTTCTGGAGATCTTTGTTTGTTTCTTTTGTAAGGGCAAAATGTTTTTCCAAATTTCTCAACAGAAGCTTAGAAATGGCAGAGGTTTCAGTTCCAATAGAATCCAAACAGAATTATTTGATAAACTGGATACTCAAACCCACCTACAAAGAGCAAACTGGGAGGAAAAATGGCAATTTTGACAGAAGCAATTTAAGAAATTTACTCACTCACATAAATCCCTATAAGCAACATATATCACAGGGCAGAACTGTGGGATGAAGGAAAAAATGGAGGAGAGAGAATGCACAAATGTGAATGTTGAGGGCTGAGGAGGGAAAGACTAGCAGGGCATGGAAATGGCTTTGATGCACAGTGCAATGATTAACTTTGATTTTCCTTGTGCTGTAGGTGTTCTCGGATCACACTGAAGAATTTGTTCAAGTATCGATATATCTATTTTGTATTGAGAAGATGACCCTATCAGCCAAGTGTGATTCACAGTTCTTATTGAGAAATTAATTTCTGACTTCTCCAGAGAAGGTAGCTTTTGTGATAACATTTTGCTGTGGTGTTATTTTACAAGTGCCACATGTAATTTACCATAGACCAAATGTCTTTACCACTGGTAAATGCTCACTGCCATCCATCAGTATCAAAGGTGGTAACTGAGAAGCTGAGCAGTATTCTTTGATAATACTCTCAATAATCAACCTTTTTGATATATTCTTTAAACATTCCCAGAGAGGTATATTGTGTTTAAATAGCATGTGAGATCTGTTCCATTCAGAAAGGAAAAGTAAATAAATAAGCCTCCATTCAGCTAAAAGCAATCTTGAAAATTTTCTTACCTGCTTTTTATTACTGATCAAAATTATGCCTTCTCAATCCTTTTGTCCTCTACAAGTTTAATTTTTTCATTGGCTATTGTTTCCAGTAGTTATTCCTTCAGCTTTCTCTCTGCGATCTTTTTTTCTGATATCTCAATATCTGGTTTTGCCAAGAGTTTTGCTTACTTAATAAATATTAATTTCCATATATTCTCTCTAAAGTCCTGGTTGTTCTCAATGAATAAAAATTACATTTCTGTTGATGTATTGTTTGGTTGGTTAGAGACTAACACACTTTGGTTCGAGTGAAAGAATCCAAAAGGACCCAAGAGAAAACCCCCCACATAGCTAATATGGGAGGGTGATGTCTTGTCGAAAGAAAATATCTCATAGTTGGAGAAACTGAAGGCCCCTGAGGCAGAACAGCACAGTTCTTCATGGAACAAACTCCTTAAGGGAGTGGAAAGCACACTAAAAAAAATTTCTGTGGACATTTGCTAAGCATCAAGGTTTATATTCCTGGTTTCCTAGAATTCCTAGAGTAATCCATCTCTAGTTGTTCAATAAACAGCTCCCGAGTTCAGTTAAAAAGTTTTGTCTTCACAGAATCACAGAATGTGCCGAATTGGAAGGGACCTGCAGGGATCATCAAGTCCAACTCCTGGCCGCGCAAAAGGTCATCCCCAAGAGTCAACCAAGAGCATTGTCCAAATGCTTCTTTAACTCTGTTAACCTGGGGAGACTGTTCCGGAGCCCAACGACACTCTGGGTAAAGAACCTTCCTCTAATATCCAGCCTAAACCTTCCCTGACACAACTTCAGGCCATTCCCTTGTGTCCTGTCCCTGGTCATCACAGAAAAGAGATCAGTGCCTGCCCATCCTCCTCCCCTCTCAAGGAAGATGTAACTGCAATGAGATCTCCCCTCAGTCTGCTACAGGCTGAACAGACCAAATTACCTCAGCCTCTCCTCATATGGCTTCTCCTCAAGGCCCTTCTCCATCCTCATTGTCTTCCTTTGAACACTCTCTAATAATTTAATTACTTTTTGTATATTGTGGCACCCAAAACTGCACCTAGCACTCAAGGTGAGCCTGCCCCAGGGCAGGGCAGAGCAGAGCAGGACAATCCCCTCCCTTGCCCGGCTGGCCATGCACATTACATGAATTGGCTTCCCTTGATCAGCCAGGTGAGTTATTTTGCCATAAAACAAAATCAGGTTTTATAAGCAGGACCTTCCACTCATGAACCTGTGCTGGCTGTGACCAGTTACTATGTTGACTGGATAAGGGAAAATTAAAGTCTTAATGAAATCTAGAACAAGGTTAGAACTCAGAGAAAACTCAAACTTACTGGAAGCAACCAATAGTCAGAATACCAAAGAGGGAAAAATGATTTGAACTAATGAACTGGTTTTTCTACCTTTCCTGCCAAAGTAAATGCAAGTTAACATTTTATAGCTGAAACAAACACAGCAATTATAAATGTTCTTCCTGCACAAAAACTCAAATTGAAAGTGATTTTGGATTCCTGAAAATCTTTTAAAAACTTTGAACACAACATTTCACAACAATTTGGGAAAAATTTGAATAAAAATGTATCATTTGTACCACTAATACTTAGAAAAAAATGTGGTGGGCAAAATTTCATAGACCTAATATATGTATTTGTGGAATTTAGCAGTGTACAAATTTATTTCTCTCCACAGTCTTTGCTCTTGTATTGGAGTTATGAGATGCTCTGATGAACTTGTCAATTTCGTTTGCACAAATGTTCATGTAGAACATGTTTATGTATCACAGGGCCACTAATCACAGGTAACAACTTCTATATTAAATCTCACTGAAATTTTAATACTCAGAATAAAACATTCCCAAGTCCATGCTTAGGAAACTCTACACAGCAAAGCTATTACTCAGCATCTGTCTTGAGTTTACTGGTTAATTTTAAAAAAAAGGAAAAAAGCTGTTTGTGGATGACTGACCAGTTTGCAACCAACAACTTTCCACCTGTCCTGTACCAACAGGTCTCAGCAATTTAAACCACCTTAACTCTACATTCAGACTATTAAAGAAAAAAAATAATTAAGACATTTAAGGGCTGGTTCCTCAGAGGGACAGTATTATAAAGATCTGAAGTGCCCACAAATTGCTAGCTCAAATTTTCCATACAATGGAAACAATTAAGTATCAATAATGGGATGTACAGATGACACAATATGGACAAGCTGGCACTTACAATAATTAATTGAAAATGCTGAGGACACAGGCAGGACTAAAATTTGTTATTTACCAGGACCAGAGCAAAAAAAGGTGCTCTAGCTGCTAACTCAGCCATCAGAAATTGCAGTCCACCCTTGGATTGTGGTGTTTTAATAGGCTTTCAAAGAAAACAGTAGAATTGTTCCTTTGAGCATTCCTATAGTATGTTGGATGCCCAGCTCAACATCTTCTTCATCTTCCTAACTTGATGTGTGGTTATGTCAGCCACTTCCCCATATTGCTCGATCTCGAGTTATTTTGAGACAACACACCCAGAAAACTTCTCTTTGGAGAAAATGCTCCAACACTTCAGTTATTCACAAAAATTCCAACCCAGCTGCTATTGGCCTTTGCAGTGTTCCCCACTGGCCCCTTAAACTGCAAAATCATAAGATATTTCTGAACAGTAAAACTATAGTGACAGAGCCTGCAGGTGAAATGGTTTGAATCATTACACACGGACATTTAGTCCTGCACTGAATAACACCACCACTAGCTTTGTATATGCCCAGCATTATAAGGTTAGGAAGTTATTTTCAGCAGTTTACAATTGACAATTTCAGAAGGATGGTTGCAGGTCAATGTACTTTTAGAAATAAAATATTAGAACCTTTGGGTCTTCTGAACTTGTCAAAATATACTCATTGAGGGGCTTTAAATAGTTGGCCAGCATTCCTCTTCTGAGGACCCAGGCAGAAGAGTGAGCAGAAGTGCATGATTCCACCCATCACTACAGGTACCCGCATATTTTGGTTGAAAAGAAGATATATACTATAGTCCCTGGAAAAATGGCAATTCTTTTCATTTTATGCTGTTTCTAATCTCCAGGAATATTGTCTGAACATAACAAAAGAAGTCATCAGAGATAGAAAAATTCTTGCTGTGTGCTCTCCAAATATGGAAAACTCAACTGAGAAATTATCCCCACAATATAAAACATACTAAGCAATTGTTAATTTGCTGGCTGTGGCCAGTCCTTCTGTCATTCCCAGGGTCTTGACTGTATAAATCCCATTCCTGGAGAACAACCATTCATTATTTTCTTTCATTTTACAGCTGATTCCCATACATCTACATTGCAATGCAGTTCAAAATTGTTTTTTGGTGTATATTATAGTTAATGAATTTTCAAATAAAAACACAGGTGCATTAACCAAAGAGTTTACAAAAGCTTTTAATTATGGGAACTGGATGCAGAGCACTCAACAACTGTAACCTTTGGTTCAGGGTCTGAGTTTCATTACAATAGAAATGTTCCAGCAGCAGCAGAAAACAAGGGTCAGCTTTGTGAAAGATACCTATCAGCAGCTGCTGTCAACAAGTCAAGGCAGAATTAAATACAGCAGCTAGAGTTTTAGGGTTGGTCTGACCTTGTACTCCTATCTGCATGGTCCCAGGATAAAAAAAGTTGGTAATACCAACATTAAATGATCCCCTGCTTCCCTCTAAACAGGATAGTCCTTTATGCAAACAGGAATAAAATGTGTTACTTACTAAGGTTTCACTAACATTTTAATTGGAAGAAAATTCAAACTATAACTTCATAATGAAGTGAATTTTAAGTTCATATATATGCCATGACCAAAATTTACATATCATAATCTTCTCTAAGGTGAAGTTCAGTTTGGTTGTATTTTTAGTATGCAACAGGCAGTGCTTGACAGAAGGCGCCATGATGGAGGTGGACATTAGAAGATTGTTTATTATGAAGTGTTCATTTTATTGGATGTAAAATCTTTATACTTTGCTGGCAGTGAGGTACTAATGGAACTAAACCTTCTGCAAGATATGGCAATACAGCAACACAAGTTTAATGGAGCAAATTCAAGTATTTTTAGCTTGAGGCAAATCTGGCTGAAATCTGGGAAAAGTGGGACAATCTTCCAGAAGGTCAGAAGTTTGTAACATGTCATTCTTTGACATAGATCTGAATGCAAAAGGGCTACTCCCTCAGAAGAACAAGAGCTCCTGGTTCCAGTCTGTCCTAGGATGGGACAGTTGCCAGCAGATGCCTTCCTGGCAGCTGTTGTACCATGCTGGTTCTCATGAGCCCCATGGTTTCAGTGCAAGCAGCACGCTGGGAATGCAGGGCCTGGGCTTATGAGCACCAAAGCTTCCAGTGCTTGGAAAGGTCTGAGCATGTTTACAAACTCTGGGATACTGCAGGCTGCTTCCCTGCAGACACCTGAATCCCACTCTCCCCAGCTTCTGCGTGAGCTCCTGAGGTGTGGGGGCAACCAGCAGCCAGTGGGGTGCACAGACATGGCACAGGTACAGCACTTGCTGTGCTTAAACTGTGTGTGCACCCTGGTGAGTGATCCAGGAATTCCTTCTTCATTTGAAGCTCTGTACTGACTTCATGCTTAGCCCTGAGCAACATTTATTTAACCTCTATATGACTCAATTTCTCTGACTGTAGTGTGACTATACAATAATACTTCCCCAGCTTTAAAGACTATAGTGCATACAAATCTCTGGAGCATGAGGAATAGTATAATTATTATTATTATTGTAGTAATTTCTCAGATTTGGAAATCTGATAACCCCCTCATCTGTGTTATCTTTTGTGGACATATGTGTTCTATTTTACCTGTGTCCTGAAGCAGCCCTATCATTCCGTGATGTTTGCTTAACCAAGCATTTGTTTATTTTAAATTTATATATCTGTAAACTCCCATAGTTTACTGATGGTTGAAACACTAGCTTGATTTCTGTTCTCATATTATACATAACAACATTTTTTGGTAATTTGTACATCATTGTCAATAAATGCATTTGACATACGTTACCTTGATTCATTTTAAAAAGACATTACATAGAAATGTAGTCCAAGACCTGTGTTTGACAAAGCAGAAACACACAGGAGCTAACTTTAATGGATTTCAAGCTCTTTCCATTCTATGGAACAAAAAGAGTAACAAGGATGCTCCACACTGATATGAAGATGTTTAGCACTCAAAATCTGAGTCCTTAAATAGG
Organism: Pyrgilauda ruficollis; assembly: GCF_017590135.1. Lineage (NCBI taxonomy): Eukaryota > Metazoa > Chordata > Aves > Passeriformes > Passeridae > Pyrgilauda > Pyrgilauda ruficollis. The sequence continues at coordinate 3,126,602 of NW_024525712.1, forward strand.
AATCAGGCTTAGATCAGAAGATTGCATGCTGACTTTTGCAACAGTATTACAAATTAACCAAATGACATTAACTGAAAATAGATAAATATTAAAATCATAGCAAATATCTTGAAGATGGTAAAGCAAAGATGCAGATACCTTTTCTTTTACACATCTGTCACCAAATTTACATGCAGCAGTGTCAGTGTTAGGTGGACAGTCTTTCATATGCTTTGGAAGAATTCAGTCCCTTAACCCCTAATCAGGAAGATATTTTTTTAAATTAGGATGAGATAAGCTGTGCCCAACTCATTCAATACATTAATAACATACACTACAATGTAAATGTACACATCAGCAGTTATTTGCTTGGGTTTCTCCCTGAAACACCATCTGTATAATCACAGACCATTTAATGAGTGCTTTGATTAGGGGTAGTTTAGGTTCCTTGTTTGATGTAAATAATTTTGTAACATTGTTTTGAAAAAGTGGCCTAGTACTTCATACCTGAACTGTTTGCCATATCTTGTTACATAAATACAGCTTTATGTATGTCTATATGAAATAATCTGAACTTTTGAGTATTCAGTGATTCATTTATGCACAAAAAGTAACCAAAAGTCAGGGACAGTGAATCCATGGTCACTTTTCATCATAGTATAAGGTTAGCAGATGGGTCTAAAAGTTCTGTATGAGGATCACTGTTTAATATGTTTACAATGACCTACAAATTGCAGTGTAACAAGTTAAAAAATGTGTGGATAACCCAAATCATAGTCATCTTTGGTTAAATCTGGAGAGGCCAGAGCATAAAAAGGAGTGAATCAAGTTATGAAAATCATCAGCACAATATAAGAAAACATCCCTGATGATATCTGGAAATCCACTTAAAGAAAATAGTGTTGTAAATAATGTTACATGTATAATCTTGTCTTTAACAGTGGGTTAAGCAGTATTCTGCGTTACTTATCCATAATGCAAAAATACAGACTGCTCAAATGTCTCATGGCAGAGGGAGAAAGGAAATATTATGGACTGCTCACCATGAACTTTTGCTCCATGTACAACTGTTCTGAAAGGAAGCAAATAGGTTCCTGAAGTACATAAAAAATGGGATGGTAGGTAACACAGAAAATGTCTTTTATATTGGTACTTCTTGCTTTAGACTGATACCTTATCAGAGAAGGCATACTGCAAAAATAGACAGATTGAGTGAAGATAGATAAGAGCAAGTTATTGGTAAGGGAAAAAGTCTCTACTTCAAAGGCTAAAAAATTATTATGTTAAAAGATTAAAGAGAAGCATGATAAAAGCAAATTAAATAAGATTGAACTGAGAAAGTAGACTTTACAGAAAATCACCCATCAACACACTGAAAGCAAGTATTTCTAATCAATAAACATAATTTCTACCTGACTTGTGATTGCATAAAGGAAGTTATTTCCAGAGCATGGCTTTGACTATGGAAATTGAGAAAGCTTGAAAGTGTTTGGTTGAACAGGTGATGAATGGCACAGTAATAGCACCTGTACCTATTCACTCTCACATTTCAGGTTTCCTTTTTTCTGTAATATTGGGGGTTTGATTCAGTCACCTGGGTCTAAGCATGCATATAGCCCTAGAGCAATTTGAGATCCTGCAGGATATGCTATGTCATATTGACCATGAGATGATGACCTAGTTACAGTGTGGAGTCTCAGATGACTCTAGACACTCTGGAAATCTACAGACCTTAAAACGTGTCACTGTCAAAGGAAAGTCTGATCTACAGCAGCCACAAGTCTTTGTGAAAAACCACAAGTTTCTACTTAGTATTTCCACAAGAATGAACAACGACTTGGTGAAATAAAAAAAAATTCTTAGTGAACACCAAATAGAAAATTACTGAAAACCAACCTGTAGTCAAACCATTATTTTCAATATACTCAACAGAGAACCCAGATTCTGCAAGACAAACTACAAAGGAATGGGAAGGTAGAAATTGTTCAGTGTTCCCCTTGGTCTCCTCTATCCACCCTAGAGTAGGTCATGCAGCTGTGAAGGTTAGTGATAAACCCACTGCCTGCTGGCTTGCAGGTCTATAAGATTACACCAGGTACCTGAAAATTATTTTTCTGAACATACTTCTAGGAAAAGCTATTATGTTCAGGCCTGAGGGGGCATATTCTGCTCACTTCAAACCATTTTCTTTATGGATAAATTTATTCCTTAAATTCTGTTTAACTACTATAAACCTGTAAGGACCAGTTAGTCTCATTTTCCAATGAAGGTGATGCTGAAAAAGAAGGGAATATAAAATATTGTTTTACTTCAGTACAGAAATCTGATTTCTGCCAAACAAATGAAGAAAGTGTTGTACTTATTTAGAACACAAGCATACTATCAGGAACATAAACACACTGCTTCAGGAAAGTTACATTTGTATGTATAAAAAAAGACTGTTTTTATTTGAAGGAAATACCTTATTAACTTATTCATTTAATTAAAAACTCAAGAGATCCTACATCCTAACAAGAGCAAAAAGTGACATTCATCATAAAAAAATGGAAATATTTGAAATTTGCAAGACCATAAACAGATTTCCTTTAAACTGGTAAATTTTTTTTCAAACTTTCTGTCATGTATAGAAGAAGGTTTAATGGCCATGTTACCTGAAAATGCACATCTATAACAGGGAAACAGACAACTTGAGTAGCGTCTGTTCTGAGGTAATTTTCTATCCCATTGTCATTAAGTAGAAGATGAATCCTTTAATTATACTTTAAAATTCAGTCATGCTGTTATCCCACTAGTTAATTCACTTAAAATGAACCCTTGTTAATTCAATCAAAAGGAATCAAACCAACTCTCGAACTGTTTTTCTTCCTTGTGTTTTTCTTTTGGAGAAGGTCTGAGGGGATAAAGGGAAGGATGAACTAACACCAGAGTGCTTGTCCCTAGACCCTGACAAATCAAACTTCCAGCCTTTCATGCATACACAGCAGCTCCCTGTAGGAAGGGGCCTTCAATATTTCAGTGGGTTTTCCACATACTCAGAGTTATGTCTGTCCCCTTGTTCATGTGCAAGCAATAAAGACATCATCAAATTATTAGATATGAGATGAGAAATGGTGATGGGAATGGGGGATGATTTATTTTATATTACATGCATTTTCATTTATGCATTCATGAAGGCCATGTCTGCAAGATCTGTAATGCCAGCTTGCACACACTGCACAAATATGAATAAATGAATAATTGTTTTGATAATATTAAACAGCATGTGTGATGTAGCAGAGCAACATCTGTTATTAACGGTATAAACAAAAGGAGTTTTTACTGATTGCGTGTCATTCTGCATACGAGAACAATGTAATAGGACCAATTTGGTAACTCGTTGCAGACAGCAGGAGGGATTGTGTAGGCCTGCTGTGAAAAACAGGAACAAGATTAGAGCAACAGTTCTTTCAAATGTGGAAAGCAAAAAAGCTCTATAAAAGTGCTAGAAGAGGAAAGAATAAAATGTATATAGAATTGCTTGAGCTCATAGAAACCATTTCTCTTTTTGAATGTTACCATCTTCCCTTTACTTTTCCTGTGTCCTGCAGTGAGCTGAATAGCAGTAGCTAAGTAACCTGGATTTCAGAGGAATCTGTCAATGTTAAATACTTTTAGGCACCACCTAAGACAATAACCATATATTTATAATATCTTTTATGACACCAGGAACCAGGAAGGATAAAAACAATGTTTTCCTGTTCTAAATGTGAATAAATCTTGATTCAAAGAACGATAATGTTTACTGAGGATTACACAAAAATGCAGAATGTAGTTTTGGCTATATAGTTGAGCAGAAATAGTATCTCACTGCTGCTTAGAGAATGTGTGACTAAACACAACCACTACTGTCCTCGTTGAAGCCATCCCTCAGCACCGCCCAGCTGCAGTACCTGACTTATCTACTGCTACCCCATCAAGTGATCTCTAAGTCTATCATATATTTAAAACCATGCACAAAATTAAACCTCCTTTAAGGAGAAGAAGAAGCTGCCCTTCTACAGCTTTCTGAAAAATTAGAGTGGAACATCAAAACACAAGCAACAAAGTCCTTAGGAGAAAGAGTAGTACAGCTGTGTAAAAATAGGGGACTCCCCCTCCTCTGCCATGGCCAGCACTGACTCACTTCATTTCTCTCATAGGGAAGCAAGAGTTCTACTCCTTTTATCCCACCACCTGATGGTATAGACTCATCCTGAGCTTGCCTTCCTTAGAATGCAATCATGAATAAGCTTTCAGTTGCACAGTGTGTCTGAGACAACAAGTAAATGCTTACGTTCTCTGACTTGTACAATTCTTTGCTTTCATTCAGATATCTAGTTGTTTGGGTTTTTTCTAACATGCATAGAAATGTAAATGTCTCTTTCAATTGTTTCATGTATAACAGAAATTTGGAAATTTTTTGCATTTTCACTGCTGAACATGGCAAAAAAATTGCATTCCATGCCCATCATTTGTCTTTTCATTTCACTTTTGAATTATTTGTGTACAAAACTGAGAACATCATACTGAGCTCATGACATCACTGTAAATATAAGCAAGCTCTTCTAGTGAACATTCTGAGAGTTGTAGCAAACTGATAAGTGTGAGTCTTGCATGGGTATGAATATGAATGCTTCCTGTTATTCCTTCTTGATGAGCCAGAGTGGCTTCTAGAGAAAGGTATAGGACATTTCCATGAATATTCCAGTATGGTAAACATAATCATTAAAAGATATAGCAACCCCAGAGAGAGGTACCTTCAATAAATATCAGATAATATTTTACCTGAATCATCAGTGAATCTTAGCTATCTTCCTAGAGCAGACATAGTAAATATTTTTGTCTACTTCTTAATCCAGCATTCAGTACAGAAGTGACAGGTCAAACAGAAAGCATACAACTTGCAGGACTGGGACAGCAATCTCCTTCTTGAAGCAAATCCAAAAGAATTTGAAAGAATAGTGTGGATAAAAGAAGGATGTTTGTAATTTTGTAAGCAATTAAAATCTGCCTCTACCTGATGCCAAAAAGACAAAGTAGTAAATCTTATACTGTCGATCAGAATTAAGCTAGCATGTACCATGGGAAGATTTTTAAATTATCACAACAGGTTTTCATTGTAGTCTTGCCTACTGATTGTTAATACACCTTATCTCTCAAAGATTCAGTATTAGAAACAACACCCTGTATTCTACTTCATCCACTCCACAACATATAAAAGCTACAACACCATAGAGAGATCCTAAAATCCCCACAGATACCAAGGAGAGAACTTCTTTGGAACAACTGAAAAATTAGAAAATCTGACAACTAGCTTTTCAGAAGTTCATTCACACCCTTAAAAGCAGAGTTTTAAGGCATCTTCTACGGACCTGAGAGAAAATGAAGCAAGACCAGTGATAGTAGACATAAATTTTGTGGAAGGTAAAAACGAAAATTACAATCTGCTCTCTGCTTTATGAAATCAGGATGCCAGACAATCTGTGTTGTAAAAAAGTGCTTTTCAGTCTCTCTATAAAGAAGAATCTTAGTTTCTGAGAAAGGCAATACCATCCCAATGAACATTCTCCTCTCCTGGCATTAAGGAGAAACATAAGATATCCCCTGATACAATCATTTCTGTCTCATTAAATGTCTTTGTAGGCCACAGTCATAGCATGACCTCTTTATAAACTACCACAGAAAAGGAGGCATTTTGACATCTGAGAGGAGCAACACAAGAAATTATTTTCACTGAGATGTCTCATAAACCAGGGGACAGTTCAATGCTGCAATACTGATCTATCCTAATAGATACTTAAGTTGACACTTAAGATTTTTTTCTAAACTGTTGTTGGATACAACTATGCAACACTATGACCACACAATTGGTATAAAGTAAATGTAGCTTGAGAAAGGATTCACAGTCCACACTTTCTAGCCTGAATAATATTAAAAGAAAGGAATAAATAAATAGAATACAACTTATGAAATCAAACAAAAAAAAAAAAAAAAACTCCCTCAGAAAGTATTTTCAAGATCCAGTATCTAGAAAGTGAATTTTTTCAGATAAAGCACCAAATGTAAAAAATAAATCACAATTATTTTCATACAGGTTTTGAGAAATACATTTGGCCCACTATTGCATAAAATAAATTTACAGCGTTTTCACTGACATAAATGTCTGTGACTTGATTTGCATAAAAGAGAAGGAAACCAAGAGTTGTTATGGCAGCAAAGAGCAGGAACATGGTTGCAAATCTTTCTTCCATCCTATGTTAATTAAATGTACCACAGTGTGTGAAGTAGCTCTCAGCAAACTTGTATTTTAAAATTCTTGAGTGTAATTGAAAAACTCACTGCAAAGAATGCAAACGGCTGCTGGACAGATCAAAGAGCAGATGAAGAGTTATTTAGCAGGTTTGCTAATGGAAAGATAATGGCTTTTATGAAGATGATGGAACAAAAATAAAGCAGCAGACCTGAGGATAAATTAAAACATGGAAAGAGGCCTTGTAAAATGAAGCAGTAACACAAATCCATTAGCTGTAAACACTGGGTAATATTAATCCTGTAAATGGTACTCCACGTCCATTTTGCACATCATCTTGGGTGAAAGGTGGTAACTTGTAGCAGAAAATAGGTGCTCTTTTATTTTAATGGTCTTGAATAAGGCTGTTGGCCATATTGACAGCTGTGCTGAGTAGCAGCTGGTAGCTAGGCAAAGTTGTTTAATGTTTATAACAATGAATAATAGATTTGTATGGTTTAGAACTAAAAGCTTTTTTTTTATAAGTATCTAGAATAAATATGCTAAAATGTTGGAAAAACATTAATTCAAAGGTAATTTTCCATAAAAATGAAGTTTTATTGAAAGAAAAGACAGAAAAAGGATGAAGGCAATTTTCCACACCACATACTCAGATTAATTAATCATATGCTCACTCAGAGCCATAAAGTTTAAAAAAGTAAAGAAAAATAAATATTTTATTTACATTAAATAGTTATATTAAAGGAGGGAAATGCAAAGTAAGAGGATATGGGGCCTGATCTGGCTCCCAGATGTTTTCAGTAAGAACTGGTCAGAATCACCTGTTGGTTAAAAACCTGTTAAACCTTTTTGAAGGCAGTGGAGTCCATTACTTCACTATGAAATTTTATGGGGTCAGGTTTTTGTTCTGCAATCATTTAAAAGAATCTTGAGAAATTAACCTTCCTTCCTGGATGGATGGATGGATGGATGGATGGATGGATGGACTATTTAATGGACACATGAGAACACCAGGTGCTTAAAGGAAGAGAGAGATAATCAAGTGTTCTGACTTATTTTTTAGTAAATTAATTTATTATGACAGGCTTATTGACCAAAATTATTTCATGGTGTGTGAAGTTATTACAATAGCATTAAAAAAACATTACCCCACCACCACCATGTTTAAAAGGAGTAAATTGAAAAACCTTAACTGTTTTGCATAAAATTGAGCAGGTTACTCTCAGCCACACTGATCAGTTCAGCTTTTTCAAAAAAAACCTTAGTACTAATGGTTCAGAGGAAGACTTACAAGTTTTAATGCAGCATTTCACTTGAGTTTTATAAGTATGCACTTGTAGACAGTGCATAATCAGTTTTTAGAACCTGCTGTGTTCTTTCAGTTTCTGAAATGCATATAACAGGTCACAGACTGGGTTTATTCTTATAGCGATTTACTACTGTGAGTGCCTTACTTTGTAAAAACTTTAATTCATGAGGGAAGAAAACCTATTTGCAATGCATTTGGTGCATTGTGTTCTGTAACACTGAGAAGAAGCAAACAATTTCTGCAAAATCTTAGAAAAGCTTTATGCTATTTCTTTTTGTGGAAGAGTACTTGATCCACCTGACTCACCAAAGGTCCTGGAGCAAAAGCAACTGGGCACTGAGGATCTGCCTCTGTAAGAGAGCAGTCCAGTATTCAGTGAGATAGACATCCCACTGACATCTCGCTGGAACTGACAATATAACAAATACCTGGTGCACTGACAATTCCTATTTTCTGTTTTTCAAAGGCCTTTTTAGACAGGTGCCTCTCCACAGGTTAACTCTTATAGTCATACATGGGCCATCTCAATGGATCAACATTGCATTTGGATGATCTGCCAAACCTGCGTCTTTGGGAAGGTCAACTCTGCCAGAAAAACATCTCCTTTCATTCTCCCTAGATCTCAATTAGTATTCTAGAGAAGCACACCTTCAGGAAAATCCGGTTTTGCCCCCAAGTTTGTTCCACTGTAAGCTGCAAAGTCTGGCTTTACATTTAGAACTTGTTGCACTCTTCAATGGTGTAGAAAACAACTGTTTCATGCTGAAAAATTCAAGAAATAAGACATAGGTGAAAGTGGTTGGGTCACTTGCAATCTCCAGGTCTTTTAAGGCATGTCATTGCATGAAGTCAGTGATATGATGTAACATCTTGGCAATATCTTATCCAGTCTTCAAAAGGAGTTTGATAAAAGAAACTCTTCCCTAATGAGAGATAGAACAAGGGCTGGAAAAAGAAATAATGTGTTTCTCTTTAAATAAACTCTTTATTGTGAGGAGGAAAGGAAATCTCTTCAAATACTAAAATAGGTTTTCTAGTTTTAAAAGACTATAATTATGAAATTAATTTCTAAAGAGCAGAATTATTCTGTCAAAAACTAGGATTTTAAATTACTTTAAATTAAATGAAACATCAGCAGAGATTGCCCTGTGTTTCACAAAGCTGATTTTGTGGTATTTCATAACCTTTTTTCATGCTCAGACAAGTTAATAAAGAAAACTGCTTATCCAGTGATGGCCAGCCACAGATACCTCATGTGCTATTGTAGAGCTGCCAACAGTTCCGGAGTTCTTCTCTGAAACACCACCTGGGTTTTCTGTGTTGTCAAGCTATGACATGCAAAGCCATTGTAAGTGCTGTGGGTAATGAAGTTTCGAATTGTGGCTCTAAAAATGCCATCAGTCTAAATTTTCAATTCATGGTGTCAAAAAAAAAAAAAAAAAAATTATAAAGCTAGAAATAAAGTTAAATGATAGGACAAAATACAACTGCACCATTTTTCTGGAAACAGTCTCTGCTGATATAAATGAAAATAAATATTTTAAAATTATTATTGCAGTTTTTAATAAATATAAATACCTTTTCATACATTTGTATGGACATCTCTGGTGTTCAGGTATGGAATGGAGCTGAAAGGAGCTGTCATTTTTTTGTGCATTGGAAAAATTGAAAATTGATATGGTATTCTGTGACCTCCAAAATATTTTTTTAAATTTAAAAAAAATGGGAAAAAGAATGGGGAGCTGCTGAATTTTGTTTTCTGTCAGGGATATATTTAATTTTGTGGAAAGTTTTGATTTTTTTAACAAAAAAATAAAACCACATATGTTCATTTCCATCAATATTGATTGAATGTATGCCAAAGAAGTTTAATTATTAGGGAAAATACGCCTGCCAGATTTATAGTTATTATAGTTATATATAGTTTTTAATCTGTACAGTATATATATATATATATAGTTATATAACTATATAGCTATATATAAATATATACATAGGTGTCTATATATATAGCTATATATATTATATATATATATATATATATATATAACTATTATATACAGTTATTAACATAATGTCAATGTATGACATTAAGGGTCAGGTTCAGTTGGACAGAGAGCAGACCTGCATCAGTTCATGGCCAAAGACAGCATTTCTGCTACCCAGTGACACTGCCCAGGGACTTTACCCAGCTTTGAGGAACACTGACAGTTTCACTGTCCTGTACACTTCATAAAAAGAGATAATAATTTCCTAACACCACAGTACTTCTCAGGTTTACTATGCTGACCCTGGGCTATTTTCATTTCCTAGTATTGGCACCACACCACACCTACAATGGAAAATTAGTTTATTTTGAAGACATGGCAAATCATCAGTGTAAAATGCTATGGCCATTCTCAAGCATCCTTTGAAAGGGCACAGAAATCTAAGATTTCTGACTTACTAAACTACTAAACTCATAGAAATTCTTATGGAGTTTAGTACTTATTAATTATGTAGGACATTTAATTACATTCATAGTAATTAAATTCATAGAGAGCATGTGGAAATATCTGGATGGGTAATAAAAAAAAAAAAAAGAAGACATTTTCTTGTCTCTTTAAAGGAAAGAAATGCAGAACAACAGGGATTCCACCCACTCTGTGGGTGATAGCCCAAGAGCCCCCAGCATTCACGGGCATGCCATGCAGTGGTCCACAGCACTCGCTCTCCTGGACCCTGTGTTTGTCACAGCAAGTCTTGGAAGAGGCTGCTCCTCTCATGGAGGGTGTAGTGGTTTCCAGGGCAAGGATCCAATGGAAACAAAGGTTTATGAGTGGCACCAAAACAGCTCATTTTCCTAAAAATCTGTATATACTCTTAGATCTTCATGCTACAGGAAGCAACTTGCTAGTAAAATGTAAGTTTTGAACACTGAAGACTTCTTCTTGCAAGTGCATCAATTAGCACAGTTTTTCTGAACTCATTTAAGCTGTGTCCACTTATATTTTTCTCCATTTCTACAGGAAAATGATGTTCTGTAAGTAAAATGTGCTATAATTCAGAGAAAATTAAGCAGCTTCTCTGTATGGGACACATGGAATGTCACATTTCCAAGGGTGGACACAGAAGAATTTCAGGAATAAGGTTTCATATAGGTTTCTTGAAAGAGCTAGGAATAGCAGTCATCTTACTATATTTTTCAACATGAAAAATTAGGTGCCTAGACCAAGCCACTTGGCCAGGTCACTCCTCTGCCATCACTAGGGAGACAGTCACTGCAGAAAAGGAATTCTTTCTTTTGTTTTTCTCCATTACTTAGACAAGAGGTCTAGAAGAGCAGTGTAGACAAGACGACAAATGGTAGATGAGCTAATCCTCTCCCCACGGGACTAATAACAATGTGCTCTAAATGTTGAGAAAAGTGTCCCTTGGTGAAAATCTGGAGTCACTTTTGTCCCTTAGGGAGCCTCCTGTCTATTCTTAATGACAGAGAACACTGTGGTGGCTGTCTATTGTCTTCCTCCTGAGTACACAGAAAGGTTATGTGCACATTATAAAGCTCCAGAAAGGAACTGATCCTCTGAAATCTGATAGCTTTTATGGCATCACGTTCGTGCTGCTGCTTGCCATCTTCAGATGCCCATTCATTTCAGATCAACCTTTGTTCCAACCTGTGTAACAAAACACAGGGATACAAAAGGAGTGTCACTAACAATAAAAATCTACAGCATCAAAATCCAGTTTTAATTTTTGCTTATATTTACTATGGCTCTGGTTTGACATATGATACCTCATTTCAGGGAAATTCAAATAAATCCTAGCACTTTTGCCAAAAGCATGATTTTTAAAACTGTAAAAGAAAAATATTTGTTCATCTGCCACCTGAATTTACCACTTTATTTCAAATTTGAATGCACACCCAGGATTTTCATGTGTGATTTCCACAGATGTTTTCTTTGTACAGAACGAGATGTGATTTTAAAAAGTTGAATTTTGTGTTACAAAATTTTCTTTAAATTAGTTTAATGCTTTCTTTACTGGTAGCATAACTGAGGAAAAATCAAGTTTATGTCAGAACATAGCTCATAGGTCTAAATTAAAAACAAACAACATAAAAATATTTTAGACAAGTAGTAAAATAAAGTATAAGTTGTAAAATAAATTATTCCTCAGATATATATGTATTGAAAACCTGATTTGCGTAAAATAAGTCCTCAACTGATTTTATTAACTTCACACTTTTCTTTCCTTATAGCTCCAGTGGAAATCATAGAAATTTGGAATTTTTACATTGTGTGTGCATCTTATGTGGTATTTGAACATCCAGAACTTGTATTTCCGAGTCAGCACTAATACGCATATAAACAATTGGAAGCTCACTGTAGATAAGATGAAACATAGAGTGTCTCTTTCTACTCACACCAGAAGCCAGGTAAGGAACTGAAATTTAAAACAAAAATATTGGTCAGGTCAAACTCAGACATGCCCATTTGGGTCAGATATAGGTGTCTAGAAGACTTAAATTAGACATTTTGACTGCAAAGCAAAATGACACTTACAAATTCTGTGCTTTGGAGGCAAGTGAACCAGTAAACTGCTGTGAACTGGATGGCAACAAGGCTGGTTACAAAGAAAGAGGCAGACAGACAGGCAGAAAGACTGACATGCGGACAGAAAAATATGAAAGAGAACAAGGAATAACTAACACATCAACAACTAAATTATATCAAGAGTTGTTTATGCAAGAGAGGCATTCTCATTATTTTAGCTGCTATTGATAGCTAATCACTTGATTTAACTTTCTATGCCGCCATTTTGTGATAAGCCAGAGAATTCACAAGAATTCCAATAGTATGCGGAAATTCATGCATATACATGAGCAAAATCCCCAGCACTTCTAGCAATTACAAACAGTGTAGCATCTCTTAATCCAGTCAAAGACTAAATATATTTTTTCATGCTATTGGATTCCCAAGGAAAGGAAAAGTTAGAAGTCCTTACAGGATTCCCTCATTCTCTGAGATCCCACATTAGCACAAGTAGAAATGGTGTTGCATACAGTTCTGGTATAAATATTGTCTTTATAAAAAATTAAACCAAATTAGGAGTTATATACTCTCTTTGATCTTAGAGCAGATTGCCCATGAAAACAAGAAAATTTGTGGCTGCTAATGTTAACTATTACATGGACTCATTCTTATTATTGCTCATTATAAAAAACTTTTAAAAATTAGTAATAAGTTTTAAAAACTTCAACCAGTTGAACTATGTTTTTACAGCCTGGACACATGCCTCTGACTGTTCTGTTTGTTTTCATTTGTGCATGGTTTTTTTTTAATCTTTGCCAAACCAATTAGGTTATCTTGAAGAACAGAGGAATGAGGTCAGGGAAAACATTTCTTGGCAAAATTAGACAATTCTGAATATTTGCCCAATGAACGTCACCCATTATGTGCACTTCAATGAAGAAGGCTTCCTATCCAGAAAATAATGAGTATGCAATTAATGGTCATGTCATAACATATGCACACAAGGGATTATAAAAAGGCTGGGCAAACTTCTGAGTGCTTTTGACTCAAACTTTGGATTTCTTTGCCTTGTAACTTAATCACTCCCTTATAACACAGCTTGTTGTTGCTATTTGCAAGTCTCATTGAGTGTTACTGGGAAATTATTTTTCTTGTAACTCTTGTAACTCTTGTAATTGCAGCATTCAGTTCCCAGTGAGATTACGGCAAGTATCACAGTTATGTCGCCTCTTCTTCAGAAATCAAACAATGCCTTTCTCTAACCCAAATTTCAATTGCTGATAATGGAGTGGTTCCAGTTTTGGCTGGGTCCAGCTTTTCATACTGCTGTCCTGCTGCTGGAGTATTGTTGTTGGGTTGTCTGGCTCATGCTTCTCTCTCCTGTTGCAGCTGGGTTGGCTTCAGGCTATGATGATTTTGCCTGCAGTCCTTACCTCCTGTTGTTCAATCAAGGACAATAATGCTTGAGGGTGAACCTTAAATTTCTAAACCCTTTGTTCTGCAAAGCCTTAAGGCACATTTTACTGCTTCAAGAATGAAATCACAGAGTGATAAATTGGTAGGTTTGTATTATTTTCTAATCCTGGGACATGAACTTATTTGTGGCAAACCTTGAGCAGAGTTTCTCTAAGACTGCATAGCCTAGATAAAAGTAGATGTGTTTTTTAACACAAGAATTTCGAATTTCACCTTTCATATACAATGGTTCTCTTACAGAACTTCTTTTTGCAAAGGGCAAGTTGGTTAATATTATAATGTAAAAATGCTGCATGCATAGTTCCTTTCTTGCAAGTGCAGGGTGAAAGTCTATAGTAGGTGATATGCCATTCACAGTTTTTGACTTTGTAAGTAAGTTTTCTCAGGAGAGTTTTTAAAACATGCGCTCACCAACTTGCAAATAAATAATTAATTGTCAGAGGACTGTGCTCTACTTTACCATTTTACATTTGGAAAGATAGCCACTCAGCTATCCAAGTAATGTGTGTCATGTAAAACCCACATCAAGACAATCAGAATCTGTCTTTTTTTCTGTATCATAATTGTTTCACCAGATGAATAACAGCTTTGTAAAGTTTAAGTGAAGTGTATGTGTTATCTATAATAATTAGAGCTTTCTGAAATCCACATTGTTCTTTTGTTTGACTCTTCATTTTTGTTCCTGTGCAAGGGAGAAAAGAATATTTGCAGATCCTTCTATTTCCATATATTCCTACAGAGCAGTAAGTTCAATCATTAACAAAGAGCTTCAGATTGGGAATAGTTCAGTGGAAAGCAATCAAGGTATTTGTATGATTAATGCTAAAAGTGGTTAAGTACATTGATTGGGACCTAAAAGCTATAAGCTTTATTTATCTGCACATTGAACATTTTATATTTGCATTGAACTGACTTATCTTGTTTTTATTTTTGTATCATTATGTCTTATTTCAGTGTTAGCAATGCAATCATAGCCATTTAAAAGTCCTGGAGTATTCCAAAGTATAAAAACCTTTCAAATTTCTTTATAAAGATTCCTTTGGGTTTAAAAAGCTCTGATGATCACAAACAGGAGCAAAAGCAACACTTTTTGCTGAAGAAATATGTGAAGAGAAAGAACGCAACTCATTATGATTTAGATTTAGATTTAGATTTAGATGATTGATTTAGATTTAGGTTTAGGTTTAGATTTAGATTTAGATTAGATTTAGAAGTGCGTCCAAATACATATTGCCAACACATACTGAGCAACTGACACTGTCTTTTAAATAGAGTATTTTTAGTCTGTAGAAAGAAGACATTTAAAGATAAAGCCCTTGCATCAACTTGACTGCAAAGACAAATGTGTATGTTTGTGTTACGAAATAGATGCAAAGGACCCTATGTACAGTATATAAATTGCATATTATATATAGAAACTGTTGCTCCCACGTCAAGCATCTCAAAACACTCTCTAAGGAACACTGTTCATAAAGGTAAATTATTTTTCTTCTGGTTTATATAAAGAAACACAAATGTTGCAAGATGAAAGCTTCATTCTTTGCTTTATTTAAACTAAGAAAATCTTATAATGACCTTTGCGAGCACTGATGTCAGTCTGTGACTTTTCCAAAGTTACTCTGGAGGTTTGTGAAAGAAAGTCTGTGCTCTTCCTACATACTCTGTAGGACCATCCTACATTCTTGCTACAGATACTCATGGCTATTAACCACTTTCTCTAACACTGACTGATAACTATTGGTCAAAATTAATATATATGACATGTTCCAAGTTGTCATTGTTTTGAGTCATAAAAACAAGTTTCACATTTCTATTTGATTTACAATAAGTACCAAAAATGGTAGAAAACACCTGATGTTTTATCTTGAGGAAAAAAGGCTCCCTTTGTTATAAATTCATAGTTCAGGGCCCTTTGAATGCTCCAAAGTTTCACAGTTAAGGTAAAACAGGAACCAATCTTTATTTGAGAGATAAAAACATATGTTTATCTCACCTTCTAATCTTGTTCTTCTGGCTCCAGCAATACACCCTCAGCTGCCAAGCAATCTGAATGTACATCTGCCTCCAAGGTGTATCTGCCTCCAGAACTGTACGGAAAGTGGCCAGCTGTGATGACATATAAACCAAAAATACCTGGAGAAAGTGAGGAAGAAGCAGTGTCTCAATGACGCTTTTGCAGCACATCATCTGTGAGGGGCCAGCACAGAAAGTCTGGCTGCTAATCAGAGCTGGATAGAAGCCATAAAGTTCAGCTACAAATGCAAACTTTTCTGAAGCCTAGGGACATTTGGCTTTGTGCATTCAGTAAATAGAGAAGGGCTAGTACTAAGTGCAAGTATTTTAGCTTGTATAAATTAGGGGGGTGTTCTGGTGCAGATGTTTTCTTCAGATTGGTGTCCATTAATACTGCTGAATAAGGACACAGCAGGAAATAATTGCAGATTGAAGGCTATTGACAGAGTTTTCCACAAACCTTCTTGTTCTGTTTAATAGGCTTGTTTTTTGGGATATAATTTTTGCTTCAAGAAGAGAACAAATGGGTTGGTAAAAGGAGGGAAACTGTCCCTTCTCTGTGTAGTTATGGGGCCTGATTTCACAGAAGACTGTGGGATGTATTAGCAATCAATAAGGAGAGACAGAGAAGCAATTAGGAGCTTGCAGCCCAGGCAGAGAGGCTACTGAGAGAAGAGGGCTGCAGGGAACTGTGCCTTGGCACAGAAAACCAATTTCATAATGACCAGGAGGGAATTACTGAGTTTTTTGTTACTCAGGCAATCAATATATTATCCAGAAGTCCTGACAACACGGACCTTCCCAGCAGACAGAGTAGGCAGTGAGAGAATGAATTGAAAGCCTTTTATTTTCATTGCTTTTGTCTAGTCATTTTGAGTTTCTTGTTGAAAGTTAAAGATGTCTGTTTGTATTCTAATGAAAATTTAGTAGATTTTAGGTTGATTTATCTCAAAGCTAGATATCTTGAAGATACATACAGGCATTCAGTCACAAGAGATGGGACACAGAGAGGTGAACTTTCTTTGTTCTCATGATAAGACAAAGAGAAATCAAAGTGTTCATTTTTTGTTTTCTGAGCTCTGCACTTTGCTCTGGGAGGATATTATTTTTCACTGTTCATCATTCATGCCAAATCTTTATTCGTCTTGCATGTGCCAGATAAAGAAGAAAGTTTTAGTTTGTCTTTTACTTTTTTATTTTGTTGTTTACATTGAAATTCTTTGTATGAAGATATTCTTCCAACTAACATACAGATTCCATGGGAGAAGTTGAGGTTTAGGATGTTTGGGAGCTGTTCTAACTCAGTCTCCAGTGGCAGAACAATCTTTCATTAAAAGAACCACCTGGGAACAACAAATATCTCCTTTTTCCCCCTCTCTCCCCACTCCTCCAACAATGATTTATCCAAAGTTAGAGGACTACACATCCAGCAGATGTGTTTGTCTGCACTATATAAATCCATACTCCCAAGCCTAGACTGAATATGTGTCACCTTTATGTCCAGGAAATGCCACATCCCACAGGGAAACTTGTTTCCAATTCTTTGTCTTGTCACTGTCAAGCATCTGAGCCCTGGTGCTCAAATATATCTTTGCACCTTCTGTCTCTCAGCCTTCTGATCGTTCAGACCCTTCACCCTTTGGTTCAGGGTGAGGTACCACACATTTGAGATATACAGCCTGATGGCTTAGCTGCAAAACTTGGCAGTGTTTCTCCCTAAGGTACACACACTAAGATTATAAATATCTCACTCTCAGAGAAGCTTGATGGGAAAGAGTATTTGTGGTGGTCTCAGAAGCAAATTAAACCACATCTAGAAAATCCCACTGTGAAATATTTCCCTCTTTGCAGAGTGGTTTAAAAATGTTTTGCTGAGCCTTGTGACCTTGGGAGAGTCAGAGCAGAGATAGGTGAACACAGCAGGTGGAGAGTAGGAATCTTGATGGCTCAATGAAGGAGAATTAAGTTATAGCATAACTTTCTCCAGCCTTTGTTGTTCACCTGAGGACTGTGGTATCATCTGCCCTAGAGAGAGGAAGGGCAAGAATATGGCAAATGTCAGTTGGGCTGCTGGCAGTAAAAGACTGATGGTTGAGCAAAAGTCTGCAGCAGAGTCTGAATTACTTCAGCCTTTCAATCAGGGGGGCCCAGTGACCCAAGGGGGGTTTTGTTTCATGACAAATCATGTTCAGCAGCAGGACCTCATATTTCTTCCAAATTTTCCTGCAGGTCTGCAGCATAATTCTGTCTCAGATTTTGCAATGAAGAAAGTTAAATGGATTGTGTACTGGTAGGTCTTGAAAAAACAGGCTAAACTAAGACAGAAAACAAACAAACAAACAAAAATCCTGAAATTTTTGGTTTTAAAAGGTTATCTTTTCTTTCGGAAGACTTCAAGTTCTGATTGAATCACTAGTGTGTATAAACTGCTAAGCACATGATAAATACATAATAAGGTATAAAGAAGGAAAACAATTGAGTACTGGAGCAGTGACTACAATAAAGATCTGCTGAAAAAAAATTGACCACTTCCAGTTTCTGCTAGTGGTTGTTTTAAGAAATACTGATATAACTCATTGTGCTTGCACTGAACAGGATATTTGAATTTTTTGTCTTAGCCTTTGGAGAATCTTGTAAAGAAATGCATTTTGAACAGTTTAAGAGTAGTATTTAAGAGAGCATTTTTTTTTTAGGTAATTTGAAAACTCTTCCCCTTTTGTATCCCTAAGTCTTATTTTCAACTGATATTTGACCTCAGCTAGGTCTGTCTTCAACATTAGAAAATTTCATGTAAGGTCTTGCCTTCTCAGGTTTTTTTTGCACGCTGTTTTATTTTTTTTAGTTTGTTTTGCCCCAGCCCAGAAAAGTTTTTGAATCTGTTTTATGATTTTTGCTGTTGTTTTTTTTTTTTCTTATATTAGAAAAGCCACTGAGATCTTCTTTAAATCTAAGTTTCCAACAATTGTCTTCTAAATGTAACTTGTCTGCATCTGTTCATAAAATTTTATAGTTTATGCTCTTTCTCTGGAAAAACCCTCAGCTCCCAGGTCTCTTTGTCAAGAATGCATCAATGTAAGCACGTAAATGTAGATTTCTATCCTAGATCTGCAAAAATAAACTGACCCGCCTCTGCCATTTGTCCACTTCTTGACAGCTTAGTGCTCAGCTTCAACTGACTTTCTTTGAGGCATATAGGAAGCCTTTTTTTAGAGCTCACTCACTCTATCCCAGTAATGAAATCACAGACCATCCCACGTTCTGCATACATGGAAATCCTCAGTCTTGGCACTGGTTCTCAGTGTTATCTATGAACAATGATCTGCCTAACAAGATCTTTTCTGAAACATTTTGCCAGTGTGTTCAGTCAAAATAGCTTTCTGGATTTACCTTTGGCACCTACAAATGAATGACTTTCCTCAGGCACTGAGGAAATATCTATATTCTTTCTCTGCTAAAGGAGTATTCCTGTCTATCTTCTCCCTCACTCACTAGCAACTCAATTTCTGATTTATTCCTGCTTCATGGGTGTATAAACCTTACAATTTTCTGTAATAAGCAAAAAGAACATGGAAAAAAAATTGGTTACCTTTCTACTATTTTGCTACTACTTCTTTTTTCCTTGTTTGTGTTTACTTTTGTAAGCAAAAAACTGGTGATGCCAGGAAACTCAGCTCCCCTGTTCTGTTTCAGATCCAGGCCACTATGTCAAGAAGAATGGAAGGGGGCTCAGCAGTCCTTCCAGCTGTCCTGTTAAGAAGCTGTTCAATTACTTAGAGGAGAAAGGCATCAGTCCTGAGCAGGCCTCATATGTGTATGTTAGTCATTGCCAGATGAAGCTGTTACACCATCTGTTCTTCTTCCTTATGACTGCAAATCTTTTTAAGACCCTTCCTCAGAATGACACAGGCAATGAAGATACTTATAAATGCACAAATTATTGTATAGCATACTGAGCATGAATAAGATAGATCAAATTCAAATCCAGTAAATGCTTGATATTATACTTCTGAGACATGATTTCTCTGGCCTATTTTAGATACCTACTTTAGATTTAGATAAATGTACCCCAAGGTGCCCTCTATGAATTATAAAAAGATGCTACGTTGAGTACTTGTAGACATCTGTGCTGTCAGCTCTAAAGTTGGGCAAGATGAATACCATCCATAAGGCCTAAGAGTAGTAGGGCTGCCTGCAAGGAGAAAAACCAGGTTTATCCACAGTTCATTTAATCTTTAACAGCTCACTGGAGCACAGAGGGCCAGAAAACCTGGGTTTGGTCCATTTCATCACAGTCCTGCTTACAGCTGTGGCATCTCATGCTCTCCGAACTCCTGTTCCACACATTTTTCCCAGCTCTTTCCAAATGGGTGAAGATGCTGTGCAGCCTCAGAGACCACATATACATCTCTGCTAGTCTGTTACACAACATTCTTCTTGTGGGTCCATGCAGATCTTCTTTGGATTAACCCAACTCAAACTGTACTTGAGGTACCAACTCAAAAAAGAAGGCAAGGATCAGTCCCTTCCTTATGCTGGAAATTCTAATATTATAGAACTATATACTATATTCTGTGGTAAGTGGGGCACAGAATGAAATTGCAGTGCTAACCATGCACAATTTTACAACTACAGTAAATATTATACATTAGTAGACCACTGGAAAAATATGGATTGTTATGCAGATATTCAAGACAAGGCACAAGGATTTGCAGGAAGACAATGTAAATCAAACACAGAATCTATAGTAAAAGAAAAATCTTCTGTGTTCAAGTCTTCTGTGTTGTAACTATAATATTGCTTCATATTTCTATCTTCACACAAAGCTACAAGCAGCTTAGACTGAATATTGTAATGACAACAATACTCCAAAGTATGTTTCATGCAAAACAAATCGCATGCAAATGATTCAACCCAGAAATGGGACAGATGGCATTTGTACTGCCACTGTATTCTGGGAGCTTTAATTCCTTACATTTATGGGGGCTGTAGTGATTCCTGATAAATCAAAACACTATCTCACCCCATGGCCTCTCTCCCACAGTCTCAGATTTGCCTCCCTTGGTTGGCACCACCCACCTCTGGGATTGTGTCAGTGGGTCCTGCTCATCTTATGGACAAATATTGCTCTGGAAATCCCATACCCTGGGATACTCCAAGGTTAAAGTCAAAAGGCCTATCTAAGAGAACAAAAAGCTGTAACACTGAGCTGAATATCTCTAACAAATGCAATTTTATTTGATAACAATTTTGTTTAAATTTTTGTACTAATTCCCAACTGATTTCAAGTACGTTCTTGTTTTGCCAGTATTATTCAATGTCCCCTAATTTTAAACATACCAGTGCAAGTCATTGTTTCTAACCAGCTTGATCCTGAATTCACACAGCTATTAAGCAGTTTAATATGCTTCGTGTTGCTAATTTGAAAAGCACATAAGGAAAAAGTCTGTGCAGTACAGATATGACAATTAGTGAAACAATCCTTTTTCTAAAAATTTGCTTGGGTAGTACAAATTTTACCAGAAACTTTGTCTCGTTGCACTAAAGAAGAGTAAAAGAGACAGTTGTTCTCATGCCAACTACTTTTGGTGCCAGAGGTAGCGATAGAAATATGTTGCCTCTGGAGGTTCAAGAGTATTTCATAATCCTCCCCCTCCCATCATTATTTTCCATTATTCGTCCCTCTTTTCCTTTCCTTGTTATCATCTAGAAAACAGGCAAGTGTGCAGACACAATATAGAAAACTTAAAAAAGTAACATGTCCATAAAGAACTGGTTGTGTGCCTGAAAGAAAAAAAGAGAAAATGAAAGATGCAATGAAACTCCAAGAGAGAACTTTGACTCAAATTGTGTCATGCTGAGGTGCAGTATAAGATTCTACATTGTACATCACATTAAGTTCTGACTTCAGTTAAAATTTTAATGCATTTTTACAATATTTGTATTTGATTTCTCTCACCACATGTGTTTTAGAACTGGTGAGATAAAAAAAAAAAAAAAAAAAAAAAAAAAAAAAAAGAAAAAAAAAGACCCTGAAGAGTTTGAAAGGCAGGGGCAAACAAAGCTTCTGACCAGAGGAATCTGTTGCATTCAAGAAACTAAGAAAAAAACTGAACAAAGTTGGGGTTTTTTCCTAGATTATGATGATGGATATAGGCTGAGCTCAGGATCTAGAATCAGATCAAATAAAGACTGATTTTTTTATGAGATCTTTTACAGAATCAATGCATAAGCTGAGTTGGAAGGAATCTACAAGCATCATCAAGTCCAACACCTGGCCATGCAAAAGATCATCCCTAAGAGTCACACTATGTACCCAAGGGTATTGTCCAAATTCTTGTATTCTGCTGTAACCACTTCCCTGGGGAGCATGTTCCAAAGCCCAGCTGCCTTCTGAGTAAACAACTTTTTTCTAATATCCAACCTAAACCTCCCCTGACACAGCTTCATACAACCCTCTCAGATCCTGTCCCTGGTCATCACAGAAAAGAGATCAGTGCCTGCCCTTCATCCTCCCCTCTCAAGGAAGCTGTAACTGCAGTGATGTCTGCCCTCAGTCGTATCGGTTAGCTTCCCTTGATCAACTAGGTGACTTACCTTGTCATAGAATGAAACCAGGCTTGATAAGCAGGATTCTCCTTGCACGAAGCCGTGCTGGCTGTGAATAATGACTGCATTGTCCTTTAGGTGTTTTTCAATACCTCCCAGAATAACCTTCATAACTGTACCAGGCTGAGAAGTGAGACTAACAGACTTGTATTTTCCAGGGTCATCATTGCCCTTTTTGAAAATTGGGACATTAGCCTGCTTCCCATCAGCTGGGAGCTTTTACCTTTCAATCTCAATACAAGTGTAAGGCAGTCTACTTTTGAACCTAGAGCCTTATGATACTAAATAAAAATGAGACAGTTGATGATGTTACCAACATTAGGACTGTAATCCAGAAAAAGATGTATCTAATCTAATTTAAATATCCTACAGTATAAATATCTACCACTGCTCTAGTCATAAAAGATTCCTTTTACAGTAATCAGAGAGAATTTGCATATCTAAAATGCAATTTTAAGGCAGGTGTCTAAAATAGACCAAACTATCAGATTTGGAAATATAGTACTCACTAATTTATTGACTGTTAGTGAATTTGGATGAGAACTGTCATTTCCATGATTCATATGTGGCCTAGAAATCATCTTTGAATTTAAATAGCCTGGTATATTTGATATCATGTGTGTAGGCCATTGGTAGGCCCTCATCCAGAGTAAGGTGAATGCTGGTGATAAATATGTCACATGTGCTTTGTCTTCAGATTATCCTTTCTCGGTTATAAATCAATACAAAACACTTTTACATAGGCAGATAGTGGTAGGACAAGGGGGAATGGTTTTAAACTAAGTGAAGAGAGACTGAGGCCAGATGTTAGGAAGAAGTTCTTTACTAATAGGGTGATGACGCTCTGGCACACATTGCCCAGAGAAGTTGTGGATACCCTACTCCTGGAACAGCTCAAGGCCAGGCTGGATGGGGCTTTGAGCAGCCTGGTCTAGTAGAAGGTGTCCCTGCTTACAGCAGGGAGCTGAAATGAGACAATCCTTTTCAACCCAAGTTAACACAATGTGATCAGTGGAATGCACCACAGCTTGCAGAAGTGAACAAGCCATTTCATTCTAGGAAAGGACAGAGATGTAGAGCTAGATGTGATTATGTGATTTAAACTATACTTGCTACCAAGGTCTTCTGTTTTATCAAGATGAGCTGATGGTCTAAAATATGAGATACTAGATTATTAGGATAACTATAGACTGTTTTATTGCTAGGAAAAAACTGTTTTACTAGCAAAAAAATTACTGTTCTCATTGAATCCATGAGTCCATCTAACCCACTCATCTGGCCAAAGATAGGTTGAATGCATATTAACCATATTCAACACATAGCTAGACCCATTTAGAGCCTCTCAAAAAAGGAATTCCACAGCATTTCCAAATAAACTACTCCAATGTTTTACTTTTTCAACCTTAACAATTCTACAATTCTATGATTCTGTAATAAATGCAATAAAATCTTCTTCCTTATAGATAACTAACTGTTTTGCTGAAAAGTAATCCCATTGCTTATTGTTCTCACCCCAGCAGACAGGAGTATATGTCCATTTGGCAACACTCTACATGCTTATTCCACATATAACAGACATTTCATGCCTACTGAAAACAATCTCTTCATAACTGTTATCTGTCTAACTAATGTAATCGAAAAATAACCTGAGTATTGTGAGCATCTGTGTGTGTAGCAATGAGGTCAACAAAATTCTGTGCTATTTGAGATTTATCTATTCTATGACTAGTTACATATTGTCAATCTGACTATTAATCTCTTGAATCCTATTCCCAAGAAGATGTCTCTCAACATGCAATCCATCAGGATTCAGTTTGACAGCACATGAACATGAGTCCAAGTAAATTAATATTTTGTATAGTGCAGCTTTGAAGAGATGTATCTGGTGATATTCTTTTTCAGTAACATGTTTAAGAAAACTGAACCTCACAAATGCTATAAAACATAATTCAGTTTTTTGGCATCGCTTTAGTTTTACATTACAATAAGGTACCAAAATCCCCACACTCTTCATAAATCAGTCCAATACAATCTAATTGGAGCTAATTGTCACATCATCTATGCCACTGTAAGAATATTAATACTGAAGGGGTTTCATAGGTAAGCAGAATTATGCCCAGGTTATGTTTTTCCTAGGAGCTGTCGTTCATGCTGCAAGTCAAAATTTCAAGGAGAACTGTATCAGCTGGGTGCACTATAAAGCATTATAAATAAAGTCATAGCTCTCACTGAGCTGAATTCAAAAAGAGTCCTCATGTGTTGTGAATTATTTTCTTTGTCCTTTGACTGAAACATGTTCTTGGAATGATACAATTGTTTCAGGCGTGTTATGGATAATGTGTTTAAATGTTAACACCTGTAAAGGTAAAAACAAAAGGAGACATAACACCATTCTTGTCCCATATATAAAATCTCAAAATCTGTGTACTAAATGTGAAGCCAACATTTTATTCCCTGAACAGTTTACAGTTCATTAGCAGCAGCATTCACCACCATCTGACAGTTGGCCAGAACACTGATCTAAACTAAAAGATAATGAGGTCAGAAAATATCTTAGAGCTGTATAAGAGCTATGGAGTATCATCAGAATGTACAAAGGAAAACTGAAAATGGTAAAAAGATCTTTTTGTTTTAGAATGCTTCTGAAATTTCTGTGTGGTACAACAGAATGAACTCTAAAAACTTCAGTGATAAAACCTCAGGAGTAAGCAACTCTTGTGACCAAAATCCAAAGCAAAACAGGTTTTTTCAGGTCCTTTACGTGGTACTTGCAGGAACCAGTAATGAGAAATAATTTTGTGTCCATCAGTGTCCAGGGGACCACATTCAGTGTTTTCTTGCTACATGACATTTGAGACAGAGCAGCAGAGATTATCCACCAAATTTCTTGTTCAAAATGCCATTGGAAGAGGAATCCAAAGGATTAGGTGTCATGGGACATGAACTGTTTTCCAGGTACAAAAAGAGCTAGATTAATGTGGTCACTTAACAAATATCCATATATATTTCCTGTGGAATCTAATATAACAATTGCAATTCACTATAGCTTAATAAAATAATCACATGCATTTCACTATAGCTTGATAAAATAATCACATGCATTTTGCCAAACAGTATAGTTACCAGTCAGGGTCACAGATCCACAAAACCAAATGATTCCAGAAAGCCACAGCTTTTGCAAACAAACATTACACAAATTAAGTGGAGAGGATAAAGAGAAGGGGAGTAGGAGAGAGAAAATGCTGAGAGGAATACAATTAAAGGCCTTAGAGTGGAAAATTCTTCTAAATACTAGAAGCAACCATAACTGTTGGATTTTAACCGTGATTTAAACAAACTGACTTTCACTTAAATCATCAATCTCTTCACTTTCTTTTCAAACAGCTTTTGAACTTAAAAGAAAATATGTCTCTGAGCCCTTCTTTTTTATTGTATCCAAACATGACAAAATCATTCAGGAAATGACCTACTTACCTGTGCCAGTAGGGCAGCATAGGCTATCTTTTTCTTTACAGGATAGAGTGCTGTACAGGTTGTTAATAGCTACCAGATACACCATCATTCAAAAGTCTTGGTGGCAGCTAGGGGAGCACTCAGCAGTGGACACTTCTGCAACAAGGACTGGCAGCAATGCAGACTTTTTTCCAACACTGCACCCTGGGTTTAGTGATGAGCAGGGGGATGTTGCAACAACATTTGTATAATTTGCTAGAAATTAGAGTTCTCCTCCACTCCATTAATATGGAGATGCCTCAGTTGTCACAAATGAGAGTAGTTAATGGCCTAAATGAGAAGGACCTCAAAGGGTTGAATGTCTAAGTCAGAGACTACGCCAGTCAATTGTTTTCTTGGAAAGTTATCAAGCAGCTCTTCTCTTACAGTCCTTCTCACTCACAGACCTGAAGTACTTTACAAGATGACTTCTGCTACTCCCTTTCACAAATGGTAGACTCAAGATAAGAAAAGTGTGTGAAAACAGAAAATTAAAACTAGAATTTCCTCTAGGCTTCACCCTTCTCTTGCCCTGAACTACCAGTAAGGATGCGAGGTTTAGGCCTAATATTAACACATAACATTGAGTGTTATCTCCTTATGTGGATGTGTATATGTTAAGGAATTGGGAAAAAAAAAATCTAACAATTTTGGTACAAAGTCATGTAGGTGGTCTGGCCTGTTTTGTTGAGATACCATCAAGGTTGTCTTGCAATTTTGCTAGTGATCAGTGAAAATCCATCTCAAGCAATTGTACACTGAACCATTGTAATCTTTTTGTTTGGATTATGTCTTTTAAATTGGTAGCCAAGTTTTCCCTGACTATCCAGAGCCACAGAGTACTTGATAGAGTTTCAGTCAGTCTCTGACAGCTCCTGAACATTGTGGGCTTTCATGATCTCCTTACTGTGTTGGGGAAGGAGCTTGAAGAGCTGCACATGCTGGATAAGAATTTTCTTCCCAAAACATAAGTTGGTCCTCAAAGTACAAACAGAAATCAGGAAACCGTATTCCAAACTGACAGTTAGATGAGAATCTGTAGTTCCTGTCTTTTTAGCAGGAATTCATGAGTAAAGGGTCACCTGCTTTATCCTGTATTGTAGAATATTCAGTCACACCTGCCAGTACAAAGAAACACAAGGACATGCTATGCACCAAGGTGACTATATCCCAAACTAATTTAAAAAACCCTTGAAACAAATATATCTCATTCTGTGGATCTCATTTAAGCCTCATATATCTCCATTCTAGGCTGACATTGATGCAGCCTGATGTTCTCTTTCTCTTTAAAATAATACTTATAAAAAAGCATAGATCATGCATATTTATGTAAAGACATATATATCAACTATTACAAAATGTAATTAGACATTTTTGGTTTGTATTGTTCTATTTCAAGGTATAGAGAAAGCTATATACAAGTATGCAGAGAATAATCATACACTCTCTGGGAAATCCTACAAATTATCCCTGTTGTTTTGTGTGCTTTGAACTTGAGTTATGCTGAATATGAAGTCACAAATATGGGTTATACTAACATGTTTTCCTTTTACAACAATAATTACTTGGAGGGACAAAACCAGGATAGAGGGTAACTACTTAGTGTAGTAATACTCCTTATGTGGCTTTCCTTCAGTTCCATAAATCTGGTTTACAGTTCAAGGAGGATAGGCCACACTGAAAACACAGGATATGATTAATATTAATAAAAAGAGGTGATAATCCTAATTAGACCTCAAGTTGCTTTAAATTCCAACCTTTATAAGAATATTTCTACAAGGAAAACAGCTCACATTCTTCAAATATTTTTCATGTATCTTTTTGGTTCATCAGAATGATACAATATTAGAAATTAGTATTTTTTGCCAATACTGCTTTTTGTTCTTTTTCTTAGGATCCTAAAAACGGCAGATTTTTTTCTTTTAAAGTACTAACAAAATACGCAAACAAAGAAAACCCCCAAGAGATTTGGCTGTTTCTTTATTTAAGTACCAATACCTTACTAATTAGTGCTACTTACCTTGCAGAGCCAAATGTGGTTGTTTTCTTACAGGGCATATCTTCAAATCACAAAAAGATAGTGTAATTAGTATCCAATTTTGAATGTGTTCAATTTTGACTGCTCCGCAGCTTGCCATGGTGTTTAAGGAAACATAATTTTTCTTTTAATCTCCTAAAGTCTGAAGTTTCTGCATAATGTTTATTGAAGTAAAGTCTTGTTATGAAACATGCTGTAGCAATGATGAGTTACCTAAGCATTTGCTGAAGGTAACCCAATATTAATTATTTTAATGATGTTTTGCTCCTTTTGACTTCTGAATGGTGCATTGGAAAAGTCTGGAAGATTTTTCTTCCCTCTTGTTTCTTTACTTTTACTCTTTTAAATTTTTTTTCCCTTTGGAAAATATTAAAGATCTCTCCTTTTATTTACTTATTTATTTATTTTTCATTTTTTTTTAAGGGAACAGTGAGAGAAACATGAAAATGCTTTCTTTTAGGGTCCTGAACCTTACTCAAAAGTATGGGAATGCCATATCTTCAACAGAGACATCCTTTGCCTTAATTATTGGGATTTACATAGTAGCATAATGGTCATGAACATTCTCTGGGTAGCCTGAACCCACGTGAAACCCTGCTGAGGTCACTGGGCTTCCTTTGTAGCACAAGAGTTAATACAGGCTCTTGAGCAGTGAACCATCCCACTATAAAAATACTCTGAGGTTAAATTGACCAGAAATTTTACAGTTTGAAAATAATTTCTGATCTTTTGCGTACTATTCAATTAAACCCAGCTAGTCCAAAACCACTGCATTTCAAATGGTCTGCAGATGGAGTCAGACTGAAATGGGAAGAAAGTTGTGGATACAATGGTGTGGCTTCCCCATTCATTTGCTTTTAGATACTGAATGTACTGCTCTTTTGCAAATATTCTTCAGGTTACTACAGTGACAGCAGCCTAGCTTGCTGGCTGAACTGGTCTGTTCTACATCTCTTTCAGACAGCACTATTCCACTAATGCAGAAGACAAAAGAATTTCCACAAAACAGGGGGTCATAACAAATGGCTTTTGAAACATGTCCAGCTAAATACAAAAATAAAGAGATATTTAAAACAGCTCTAAATAAAATGGAAACATTTAAATATAATCCTCCAAAATACTAATTGCAACCATTTGTTTCATAGGATTAAATCCTTGTAGAACATTTTATCCGACTGTTTGGACTAGAATGTGAACTTTACAAATTACTACTTTTTTTTCTGTTTTATTCGGCACCAGCTGTGTGCATGCTTCTGAAACATCACCAGTCATGCTGAGCATTTAGTAGGAATGTCGCAATGGCAATTTAGATGTTAAAGGGCATTGTGATTTTTAAGGGCTTGTTATCATGGCCAGCTGTAGCTAACAGCTTGTAAGAGATCAGGAAGAGGTATGTGATTTTCCAAGTAACAAAAGCAGCCTGTGTTTACCACGATTTCTTTTCTGCCACAGTATGTGAGGTGCTGGATATGGAAATAGATGTTTTCCCAGAAACAAAATTAATAAATGACATTATAATTCTGTTGTCTTTATTTTAATCTCTCAAATAGTTTCAAAATCTTTAAAATGTATCAATTATCCTCTCCAACATGGAATATACCTTCAATGAAGTTGTTACATTGAAAGTTCTGGAAAAGTAAGGGGGTTTTTTTGTGTCTGTTTTGGGCATTCAAACCAGGGAATATTTGTTACAGCATTCTTTCAAAATTTCCTTCTTTAATTTTCACTAATCAGGGCCATTCCATGGAAGATGGTGGTCTCACAAGCTCTTCCCAGAGGATATTCTGTAGCTTCTACTGATGCTATGCCTGGTCCATAGAGACCAGCCTGTTGAATCATTCAGGGTAAATGATTCAGGGTAAATTAGTGTTGTTTGAAGCAAATACCGCTCAAACAACAACTTTAAATGGTGTAGGTTTACTATTATTTGTACACAAATACAGCATTGTCTTGATTACTTGGAAGCCTTGAAAAGATATATGTGTACCGTTCTTTTGAATGTGAAGAAAATCAAGATATATTTCTGATATATTTTCTCAAAGTTTTCTTTTGCTGGAGTTCTTAGTTAGAAAGAGAATTATTTACCACTCAGTAAACACCTCATCAGATCTGTTTTTAACACTTTTCAACATCTTTTAAAAGATTGGTAAGGTAAATTCTCTATGATATAAATATCTGCAAAACTGCAGATTAAAGTAAAAGTAAACAAGCAAATTATATCTCAGATACAGACTTACCAGGACCTCATTAAAAAGTTGGAACCATCTTCACTCCACAATTAGCTTTTGTGTCTTGTAATTATGACTTACAGCTAAAGGTAAATTGATAAAGTTGATGAAAGAAAAGCATGTAATGTGTTGGAGGTACCCAGTTATACTTCCCTTCTCACATTCCAGGAAAGATGAAAAACCTTTCTGGACACACTGAATGTTAATTGCACCAACTGGACAACATTATTAAACACGTAACTGAACTATAAAGAAAAATGTGTGCTTTCCTTTGTGTCTTAGTTTGGAAATGCAAGATGTGGCTGGGGGTGTGTATTCTATTGCTCTCTCTCAGAGGTAGGGCAGTTAATTGGGCAGTTTTATTTATCTCTTCCACAACCCATCCTCCCTCCAGGAAATATCTTCTGTTAATGGGCCATGGAGTGTCACTGCATGACTGATAAAATTGCATCACCCCATGGTGAGATGCTCTGCCCAGGAGGAGGAGCCAAGCATTCCTACCTGGATATAATCTGAGTTCTAGAACACCACAGCAGCCTTTTCCCACTGCATTCCCAGAAGAGCAGCTTTCTTCTCCACTGCATTCCCAGAGGAAGACCAGGCCCATTGTCATGGGGTGACAGCCTTTATCCCAATATCGTGTGTTGTGTCTGGCAGCTGGGCCTTTTCTTCCCCCCCCCGGCTGTCTTGCCGTGGCGGGGTGGGGAGGGAGGGGTGAGGGTGACAAGGCACCTTGGCTTTGGCTTTTGGCCGCTTGGCTTGGCTTGCTGGCTTGCTTGCTTGCTTGCTCCTGCCTCGGCTCCTAGCTGATAGCTGCTTTTTTGCTGCCTTCTGCTTTCTACGTTTTTTTTTTCCTTGTCTTTCGTTCCCTCTTTCTTACCCTCCCCCGAAGATACTGGACCGGCTCCGGACCTGACCTTGGACGTCCAGGACCCCCGGTGTCCAGGACCCCCGGAGTTTGCGAGAGAAGCTCAGCACCCTCCACAGCACTGCCTGGTTTCTTTTCTTTTCTTGTGTTGGGGAGTGTTCTTTTGTTATTTGTTAATAAATAGGTTTTGTTTTCCACTGTGCTCCTCCGAGGAATTCCTTCCCGAACCCGGTATTGGGGGAGGGGTGGTTGGAGGTTTTCTTTTTAGGGGGCTCCCTTTTGGAGATTTCCCCTAATTTGTCCTAAACCAGGACACCCATCTACACCACCACTGGACCTTCAGAGGAAAACTCCACCCTTCTACAGGACCAGTGCTCCAACAGAACCACATCTGTCACTGCAGGAGGACTGCAGCCACCATGTAATGGGACTGCTGCCAACACCCTGACCAAGAGGGTGTCAGGTTGTACTCTAGCTCTGTCAGTGTTGTTTTGTATAACAGCATTTTTAAAAATTATTTTTATTTTTTCCTAATAAAGAAATGTTATTCCTACTCCCATATCTTTGCCTGAGAGCCCCTGAATTTCAAAATTATAATAATTTGGAGGGAGGGGTTTACATTTTCAGTTTCAAAGGAGGCTCCTGCCTTCCTTAGCTGACACCTGTCTTTTCAAACCAAGACATTTTGCTACTTCTCTGAGACATTATCCTATGTATTGTAGTAAGATATCAGTCTGTGTTAATAGGCAGAAAACAGGAAAAAATGCAAGCAGGAGTGCAGAGTAACAAAAAGAAAACCTTAAATATGCATATGAAACTATGATTATGACAAATATCAAATACATACTGAATAACACATAGGTTTCAGTTAAGGAAGAGCTCTTCACTGATCTCTGCAGTAGTTGTCTTGGTAAAAAACTGACTCAAAATTAATTTTTTGATCTCTGGTGATCAAACCATCTCCCACAAGGTAGTTGTCATCTTATTCTCCCTTGAATTACCAAGTGTTTTGAAGTAAGAAACTTCATTATTAGAAATTTGAAGATAACCTGCTAATAGATGTTCTGATTTCAGCCTTAGTTTTTGTGCCTTGTTTCATCTGATTCCAGTGCTCCTTGTGCTAATGTGAACCAATATTTAAGTACAGCATACAATATGCTAAATGCTATCCCTAAGATAAAAGGACCAGTCTCCCTTGGAATGATATTGCATTTTGGCTGCTTCAGTGTGCTCTTGTCATGAGTTCTGCAGTCTTTTAATGGCACTCCCTCTGCAATTTTTTCCCCTTGGTTTTGATCTTGCCACCCTTCATAATCTGAAAGTAAAAACTTGGGAAGTAACTAGTGGAAAGAAAATTCTCCTAGGCCACTCCACTCCATCTATTCATCATCCTAATGGTGGAAGTTACATTTTTTCTGATTTTTCTGTTTCACAGATGGGTACAGCCATCATAGGGCTAGACAACAAATACTTACCTGAAAAAGAAATCTGTGTCTTGTTTTCCTCATTCTTCCACAGGAAACCAGAGTAAAAACAACTACTTTTTACATAGGCTTATGCTGATTAGCACAGCAGTTATGTCAGTTCTGTGGTCTAAGTAATCCTGTGAATAAAATTCATGTTAAAAGAGTAGGAATTAATTTCTGCATTTTAACACAGATAAGACTGAACAAGGAGTATGACTTCAATGTCATTTTGATATTCAAGATTCAGAGGGGGTTGTCAGGGCACTCAGGGTGCCACCAAGACCTTTAGTTTGGGACACACCCTTGACTCTTCTGTGACTTTCTCATTTATAAAATGGGATGAATACTACACATTCTCTCTCTTTGCTTGTACCACAGAGAAACAATCTCACCTTAGTCTGCAGGTACTTTGCTGATTCTGTGGGCTGTGCCTTTATTTCTTGTGGGATACATGACTCTGCAGCACCTCCATAGCTCTCTCAAGCAAGTGAGGTAAAGGATTTGGTGCAGGCATCAGAGGCATGGAAGATAACAAGGTTGCTCTCTGAGACATTGATACCCCTCTCTCTCTCTCTCTCTCTCTGAGTCTTCACACCAAGCAGTTGAGGCAGAAGAAATCCTTTTGTGCTACCTTTCTTCAGAGCCAGGGGAGAAGAGAGAACATAGCAACAAACAAACCTATGCTCTTCATGATGAGGAGGGGAAAACAGAAATTGTGTCCTGGTAGGACACCAGAAGACAGGTTTCATCAGTAAATAATGATGTTAAATGTAGTCAAATCACTGCACAATATTACAGCAAACATCACAGCATTCTCACAACTAATTTTTTTCACCATCTTGGAAGCCATTTTTGATGAATCAGCTATTTGCTCCAGTTAGTGAGACCTGCAAAAAATCTTTTTCTTCAATTATAGGCACCTTGATTTTCATCTGCAGTAAATGAAAGCAGGAATGGCAGGGAGTCTGGCATGTTTCAGCATCACATGTAACCTGTGATGCTATATCTTAAATTAGGATGCTGCAGATGCCCTACTTTCTGAACTATGGTTTTATTTTAAGCAACTAATTATAAAAATAGCTAGTAACAATCTCAAACAAATAAAATCAATTTTCTGTTAGTAAGTAATAAATAGAGACTACTTGCTCGGAACTAGACAAAATGCCCATTTTTCATCAAAGTGGCTTTGACTTCTCTGCATTTTCAAAGCTTTAATCTGTCCAACTAGGAAGGAAAACTTCAAGCTTAAAATCAAGTTGCATAAATATCTGCAAAAATACTACTCATTCTGCATATGTTCTGGCTTAAAAAAGCTTCTATGAATTTCTCCGAAGTGTCTTCCATTTCAAGATTCACAATAATTCTACAAATCAATTACCCATGTTTGTGATAATATGGCTGTCCCTTTTTGTGACCTTTTTGAGATAAATGTGTTTTAACCAACATGTTGGTGCAATCCTTTTCAGCTGTCTTTTTTTACTACAGATAGGGTTTTTTTCTGAGGGCCCAAACTATACCTCCCTTTGGCTGCACCAAATGAGCAAAATGCAAGATGTCTGCTTGTCTGCTTGACAATGAATAGGGATGAAGATGCAGATGTTCATGTTATGGGGACTTAATTTTCAGTCCTAATTCTTCAGGGCCTCAGGTCTTCTCCAGCAAAGTTAGAAGGGCTTTCATTCTTGTCTTCAGAGGAGGTTGGTTTATGACTCTTATTTCTTTAAAGTGTTTTGAAAATCCTTTTTTGGTATCGGCAGAATATAATATTTGCTTTCTTCTGTTCAGAAGTCGTACTGCTACTGTGTCTGCCAGCACACTCATGAACAAGGAAGGGCTCCTGCAAATGTCCTCTGTGCTGGGCTGGGGTTTCAGTGACAGTGCTCTGCACAAAGAATTTTATTCTCAACTTTGAAAGCCATTTCCAGCTGAGTGATGCTGAAATAATTTCTTTTTTTTTTTTTTTTTTTTTTTTTTTTTTTAAACCCCAAAAATTTTCCAATCCTAAAAAATTTTAAAGA
>NW_024525712.1:3160909-3230696 GCF_017590135.1 Pyrgilauda ruficollis
TTTTTTTTTTTTTTTTTTTTTTTTTTTTTAAACCTCAGAAACTTCTCAATCCTGACAAATGTTAATGCAAACCCTATGGCATCAGCATGACCTGGCATCTTCCCAACCTCTGCACCTGCACAATTACAGCCAAGCTTTCCTAAACACTTTTTCCCTAACAGCTTGTTTTGGTTTAGGTTTGCTGTTGTTTTGTGCTGTTTTTCCCCACCTTTCTCTTTTTAATCACCAAACACTTATGGCAGGCATAATTTTTCAGATGTTGTTTTGGAGAGTTTCTTGGAGCTAATCATATATGCCCCTTGAGAAGGTTTGCAAGAGTGGCCCACACCTGAAGCTGGAGTCAGTGAATTCCAGCAAAGATCCCAGCAAAGATCCAGAGCCACCTGGCTCGCCTGAAGGGCAGCAGGCGAGGCTGCTCAAGGAGTGCAGAGCCAGCAGCTGCGTTCTGCTCAGGACACTCTGACAGCTCCCACAGTACTGATAAAAGCAGAGCTATCAATCATCAAATAAGATCAGCCAGCATTTTAGCATTTCCCTCCCCTTTCTGACTCTCTTTTGCAATTGGCCTCGAGTGTTCTGCACCGATACACAGTCAGGTGTGTTTACACACAAGGCATTTGCATGAGGGTTTGTGACCTGTCAAGACACAAAAAATTAATGTCAGCTCATTAGCAGAAAGGGGGAGAAAAATAAAAAAACAATTCACAAGCTGGAGACCAGGAACCAGATGCTTATTTATGTTAACTGTCCAAGCCCCTGTGAGTTCAGTTGAGTTCTATCAATCAATTCATCTGGGCATCTGGTAGGAGATATAAAGAAATAAGGATGTTCACATGTTAGAACATAGATCTATTATGCCAAGTTCATAATATTTGAAAGGATGTAGTCAACAGGCTGTGAATTGTTTTTATTTATGTTGATATAAATCTGCAATAAGCATTCAGAAATGTGTTGCAATGTTTACAGACACAGGTACGTTCAGAATGTGCAGCCTTATAAATGTCTGATTCATTTCCAAGCAGAACCTCTCCTCTGACAGCAATGGAAGTCCTCTACCAAGAAAGAGATGGTATGGAATGGACCATGGTTTGACCTTTCATCTGCAGTCTAAGAAGCTGGTAGTGGATCTGCATTACTGATCAGTAGTTGTTAAATTCAGGAGACCCTTTTTTCAAATCACAAGGAAATCCATAGCTCACTACGTAAAAGCCAGATCATGAAATTTGCTCCTAATTTCATTTTCT
The DNA here is from genome assembly GCF_017590135.1 of Pyrgilauda ruficollis. Classification (NCBI taxonomy): domain Eukaryota; kingdom Metazoa; phylum Chordata; class Aves; order Passeriformes; family Passeridae; genus Pyrgilauda; species Pyrgilauda ruficollis. The sequence continues at coordinate 3,162,154 of NW_024525712.1, forward strand.
CTATTCAGAGCAATGGAAGAAAACACTGCTTACTTTAGGATCTTGACCAGACTGATTATTAAGTATAGGCTGTCATTTCAGGACTTTCTACAGAAGATAGCCTGTATCATGGTTACTGACCTACCTTTCTAAAGAAAAAAGCAAAAAATCCTGAACTTGTACTTGTCTTTTGCTTGTCTTAAGCTCAAAATATTGGTCTGTATATATTATGAAGAACTAATGTATCAGTTGATAAAAATATATGTGTATTACCTGTGGTATTGTATTTTTAAAAAATAGAAGCTAGAACAACTGAGTGACTACAAAATAATAATTTGAAATGGGAGATAATCTTTGAGCAGCTGTTGAAAAGAAATTTGTATGAGTGAAATTCTGAACTTCTGTTGTGCAGAATGGATCCAGTGATTTACCATGGCCTCATGGACTTTGCAAATTTCTTTTTGAAAACCATGATTAGAAATTTGTATTTGAATCTTTATGGACATGTAAATTCACATAATGTAAAGGAGTGTATGTTTATGTGGAAGTCCTTTAATATAATATAAATTTTGAGAAAGCACACTTGTACTTTGTTTTTCTCCTTAATTTTGAGCTTTTTAATTGTCTTTACTGTGTTATACTCTGAGAAAAAAAATTAAGCAGAGACATCTGTGTTTCAAAACAAGCAGACATAATTATCACTTGTTTCATATCCTGGTGTTTGCTTAGGTAGTCATTCATTATCTCTTTTAAAAGGTTAGTTATAGGGGTAATGTACCTTTTTAAATTATATGAAAAATTTAATTGCTTAAATCTCCCCTTGCTGGTTGATTGAAGTATCTTTATTTATATCCTGGAAATAATTATTTACAGACTTTCCTTTCAGGCATATTATGGGCAATAAGCAGTTTTAGTAAATTCAGTGTCCCCTGACTACTACTTGTTTTGGAAAATCAAATCTATATTACTACTTCACACTATTGTCTTCTGAGATTATGACCTCTACTCTCTCCAAAAGAGATGGTAAGTACAATGGAGTATATTTATTTTATGATTTGATAACATGCAATAATTAAATTTCTTTTTTTTTTCCTTCTTGAGGATTATTACTGCTTGTTCTAGCAGAGGAAGATACTCGTCTGTGTGTGACTTGAGCAGGCCTGCTTCCAACGGACCCTTCTTGATGAAACTCTGCTTGCCAGTGGCAGTGTTTAGACTTTCTTATTCACCCAGTGTGATCAGTAAATATTACTATGGCTGCAGCAAAGCATTTAAACTCTGCAAAAGGGCTGGGGATGTAAACTGAGCTGCCCTATATCAGCACAACACCAATCTCACATTGTCCTTGTCTTACAGCTATTTAAATATATATCAATGGTGCAGATACAACAAAAGGAGGTCCCAAATTAGAAAAGTGCTTAGTGTCTAAATCCAAGCTAATAAGCAAAGGCATAATGGCTTTAAGACCTTGCTGAGTCAAAGTCTGTGTGTTTAAATTTCAACCTGAAATCCTGCACATCTGAGCATGACAGATACCATGAAACAAATAATTGTAGGTACCCAAGAGACAATTGCACATCTGCTTATGGAGCGGGATGGGGAAACTGGACGGGGGACAAAAACAAGATTGAACAAGTCATGTTGTGTTTCGTTAGTTAAAAATGATATTTTGATATGCAAAATATTTTTCCTTTTTTTTTTTAATTAGGATCTGATGCAAATTCAATTAGCTTCAGTGGACTTTGGATTGTATCACGGAAAATAAAATAATTTACCTTGAATATAAAAATTCAGAACAAATGGGTAACCCTACTCTCAAGTATTTGTTAGATTCCTACTGAATAATATTTTATGCCAAATATTTTGCTCTTTTAGCAAATTAAAGGAATGCGGTTTTGCACAGTTTATCCCAAACAATACTAGTTTTGATCAAGTTAGAAACCTTTGAATTATTTCCATGTTTATCTACACTTATGAGCCTTGAAAATAACGTGTCTCAGTTTTGGATTTGAAACAAAGCTGAGAAATTCAGGCTTTTTTGTTTTGTTTTGGGTTTTTTTTTGTTTGTTTGTTTTTTGTTTTGTTTTTGGTTTTGTTTTTTGTTTGTTTTGTTTTGTTTTTAATCAAATACACTTGTAATAGAGGTGTTCTGGGGGATTTTTTTCAATTTAAACATTGTCTCTATTTATCCAGACTGGAACATCATACTGGCTTCACAGAAATCCAGAACTGCAACAAATGGTTCCTCAACTCTTTTTGTCTGTTTACAAAATAGGCTACATAAATACCAGTCATCTCTGATATTTATTCCACTCTCTAATGCAGTTATGAAAATCCCCAAGTAGTATCCTGGACTGATTTCACCACTGTCTCGCAGAAGTTGCCTCATAAACTGCATGTGCAAGATCAGTTTCAGGACACTGCACTCCAGACACAAATGAAAATGGCATCAAATATTGATGTAGAATTTGCTTATTCTGGCTTTATGGCATTCACTGATCATACTCGAGAAAGACAAAACAAAAATAAAAAAAATTTAAAAAACCAAAACAAACAAAAAAACCCCACAAAACTTTTTTGATATCTTAAGTCAGGTAAAAGGCTTGCCAGAATTATCTGCAAAAGTCAATGGGAGGATTGCATACAAAAAGCATGAAAATTCTTGTGTCTTGACCCCAGTACCACACACAGAATGAAAGAATTTCACATTAGTGATAAAGATGTACAAAATACCTGCAATCAACTCTACCCTGATTTCAAAGAGTTTGCACAAGGGAGGAAAAGAGTTGTTCATCTCAAGATATGAAAAACTCACATAACCTCAGCAGGCAAAATGAAGCTGGAAGGAGGAGCAGGTAGGGAAAAATAATGTGACCACTGACAAGGTGATAAACAGTTCTTCATCTCTGACTAGCAACTGGCACAAATGCACATCAGCTATAACACAACAGCATGCATAAAACCCCTTGATTCCGGAGGTTAAAGAATCCAGGGAACAGATACAGCTGTCACTTATACAGGCAACCATCTGTAATAATACACTGCAATTCACTGAATTCCTTTGGGTGGACACTAGGTAAACAGGGGCAAAAATGGGTGGAAAAGCCTCCATTTTAAAAACTGAAATAGATTTTGGGGTTTTTTTAGAGCAGTAAACAAAAACAGCAGGAGCATTTCAATGTACCTGGGCTATTTCCTGCATGTCATTTTAGCTTTCCTCACCTTGAGCAGGGGAAACACAGAGTAAAATAAGCTATATATTGCTCTGCACATTTCTTTTCAAATGGCATCTCAGGGTTTTTAATAATGGGGGACAATAACAAGCACTTTTGAACTACACATATTTTTACCAATACAGTAAAATGCAGATTATGATGTTTCAATGACGGCTGTAGTGGAAGAACACTTTGTACACAATACATATACTGGAACTGCTGGCTCTGGTAGCTGCTTTCAGTTTTAATGGGGATATGTCTCTATATATGGGGTATACATATTCATATACACATGTACATGGATGCACATACATAACCTCTAATGGGATTAAAAGAGAATTTGCCAGCTATACAAATATGAGACTGCTAGGAAGTAAATACTACTTTGACCTGTGACAATTGCACAAGAAGTCATTAAGTGCTATAGTTCCTTTTGTGACAAATCTACCTCAGGAAGCAATATATCCTTTGTATAGCTTTATTTTGCAAGAAAGATCAAGTGACCTTAAACATTTGTATGTCCTTAATCTACGGATGTTGGTCACCTATGGATGTTGATTTTGCCTCATGCTGTGCAGAGCAGACCTTGGGAAATGGCTGACAAAAGACCTTATGAATGCTAAAGTTTTTCCTGGAATCAAGGTAAAATGGGGCAAGCATTTATTAGAAGAGATGGAAGAAAATCCACCAAAGTTACAAAAATTATAGAAATCCTCCTTGGTTCAGGAAATACATGGAGTCTGAAAGAAACCTGGGAGAAGGATCAAGCCCTCTTGTTCTGCTCCTGCAGACTGTGAGGTGTTTTCTTTGCAGCCCTCCAAACAAAAGTCAGATCCAGGCTGACTCTTGCTCCCACCCCCTATACCCATTCCAATCATGTGTCCTCTTCTCTTAAGACACTTAGAGGTAAAACTTAGTTAAATAAATCCAGGTTATAGAGGTTCACATTTGATTAGTAAAGAGCAGATGAGTATCTGATGAACAAAACTGCAAAACATTCCTCCTTTGATTTTTTAGGCACCAAAACAGTGATTCCATATTTCATCCATGATATATCTGTCATTATCAAGGCATAATTTTCTCCTAATGTCTTTCTTGCTAAACTTTTACATGTGGCAGAATTCAAGAATTCTATGGAAAATATAACATAAAGTCAAACAGTGAGGAATGTAGACTTTACCTAATTTAAGTTTTTATGATCTTAGAAGTGATAGCACTTTAAAAGCCCTTTTTAAGAAGAGGAGAGTCTCCTACAGGAATGATGCCATGTTTTGGCTAAAAGTCTGTAGTTGAAGCACGCTTTTATGCCATTGGATTAATGGACACTATTTCTGGTCAGGGAAAAAAACACATCTTACTGGAAGTGAGCTTAGCAAGCTCATTTTTTCTGGTTTTGATCAAGATTGTTTGGTTTGGTTGTTGTTGTTTTCTGAAGACAATCAACAGCTAAAAATTAATTATAAATAAAATTTGGTATTCAATCCTTTTCTGTGTATTAAATTTAGTGATGGTTTTAATTCAGTAAAGGAACGGGTATGATAATTACCTTTAATGTAGATATTACTTTATAGTCCTAATCCAGCCAATAATTGCTCCTGCTGCTTCTTTAAATGCCAACCATCACCCCCCCTCTAACAAATGCTGTGAAAATATTTACATCAAGTCCCTTGATCAGATCAAGGCATTGATACCTTTTCTATAATTTTTTCTCATTCAAAAGTACAATTAGAGAACATTGTATGCAACAACTCTCAGAGCAGAATATGTACAGGACAGGAGTTTTGTCCACAGTGCACCCATTTCCTGTCCAATGATACTGTTAGAATGGGGTGCAGAACATTATTTCACCCTTCTTTCCTCTGAGTGAAACCATTTCTAATGATTAAAAAATTTCATCATGTCCTTTTGTGAGGGAAGGTGGAGATCACGACCCAGTTTCCATAGCCCCAGAGTTAAGCTTGCAGGGATGGAAAATAAATTTTACCTTTTATCTTGCACATTTTGTAGTGGTTTTCATGGATTAAAGAAAGTCTTACATGTTACCCTCTAATATATCTTTTCAGGTGTTTTGCCTTGTGACATCACAATAACCAACACAGCAGAGAATCAAACTTCAGCTCTCACCCACAAAAGTTATGTACACATCTACCAAAATCCTATTTAAATATTTGCATAATGCATCAACATATCCTCCTTTTGAGGGGCTTTTTTTTTCTATAGATCTCCAGAAAATGTTAATCACCAGTTTTAAGCTGCAGGAGGTGTAAATAGCTCGAGAGTTATTTTTGCTAAGGTAGCAGAAAATAAAGACTATCAAAAGACGTCTGCTAATGGACTTTTGTAAATGGTGTGATTCAGGTAAAAAAAAATAATAAAACTAACAGAAATAGAAAATAGCAGGGATTGAAATAAAAGAAATGGAATGGAGTGTCAGCAAGTTAATGTGCATATGAGTTCCAAACACGACAAAAAATGCTTTGCTTCAGGCAATTTCTTCAAATAGAAAAAAACAACCTTCCATCATTTTTATTTGTAGAGGTTCTTTGAGTTACTAAGTAACCTCTATACTAAAACATTTCTCCTCGGAAAGGAAACTAGGGGGGAAAGCAGGAGCCACGTCTTGCAGCTTCTGAAACAGATGTCTATGATGTCAGGTTTAAAAGCAGGAAAGACCATTATTTAAATAACCTGTTTTTGCACATTACCCTCTGCTGTCTTTTCTTCCATCACAGGTTTTAGATGCTGAAGAGCTCTCTAAGAAAGTCTAATGCAATGGTTCCCAGCAGGTAACCTCTCAAAAGCATCTTACCCACACAATTTTTTCCCCTGTGTCCATGGATAACTGTCAGCTCTCACAGCTCTGGCTGCGCCAGTCAGTCCAGCTGGAGAGCAGACACAGGGTCACACAGTTCTTAGTTGCTGAGTGGGAGGTGACTGCAGCCAAGAATAGGTAAAACTTTGATTTATATTGCTTTACTTTTACCAACATTCCTTTCATTTCAGGAGCCCCATCATTTGCCTTTTTCATATAGAACCTTTATACCCTCTTAAGCTCTTAAACTAAACTGATAGACAGTAAATGAAGAGAATCTAGGGTAAGAAGGGAAATTATTACTTTATTTTGAATCATTGTTTATATTTAATTAACTTCAAGTCTTATTTTTTTGTATTTTTAATTTTCCTTTTTATTGCATTTCAGTGATGGACACCAATTAAAATGTTGAACTCCCATCATCACTGCTGAGTGATAGTGTCTTTGCTACTATTTTGTCCAAAAGCTACCAAAGAGAAAGAATAGTTATCAGCACAGCCTGCTCCCCATGTGATAAACAAAATATTCCTTTTGGGGAATAAGGCTAAATAATCATTAAAATATAATACACTAACTCTGATGAAAAAATAAATATTATACTTTCACTAGGAATAAAGTAAAAAAGCCAAATATAATGTTACTTTTAAAGGACAGTTTTAATGTAATATTGATGATAGTCATTTCAGTTCCTGAAAGACTGTCTTGTAAATTTGAGAGCTCTAAGAGCTGAATCTTTCCCTCCCACTTCATTCATCTATCCTTTCACATCATCAGCCAGAGCAAAACACTTCCTTGCTTGCCTGCTCTAATCAATCCTGAGAGCCTGTGAACTCCCATTAACTTACTTAACTACTTCATAGGGGGTACTGTAAGAATTAATTAAACAGTTCCTGTTTGGACACTGCTTTGAATATGTATGGTGCTGTGGAAATGCTATGCTATTATTTAAGCAAATTCATTATTTAAGCAACAAATATTGAATAAATAATTTTATTTTTTGGCAACCTCCAGCTCAGCTGCAGATCAGCTATTTCCAGGTTTCAGGAGTCAGTTACTGGGTGTGTGGATGTAAGTCCATGCATTGGGCATGTGGTTGATTTCAGTATAATTAGGTCAGAATCCATCAACTGATTGTCTGAGTCTGAATAAGAGTGTCTAGTTTAGGTTCTCCTGTACTCCCACTGCAGGTATCAAGTATTAAAGGAAATAACTTTATCTCTCTTTTGGTCCCCTATTTTTTTTTTTTTTTTTACAGAAGGCCTAATGGATGGGAAGAATCTCCTTGTGGAAGCAGAAATGCAGAAAGCTGTGCAGAGAGGAGAATAAGCACTCCACATTCTGAAGAAGAGAAGATGGGGTCCCAGATGCATGTACAACTTGCAGTACAGAAAGCAGCTGACAAATTTGTTTTTTCTTCCTTCAATTGTACCTTATCCTCAACCCACTCATGAGGATGCCAGAGTGCCCTTTGTGTTCCCTGCCAAACATGTACCACAATGCCTGCCAACACCACTACAAAATTCTCAGTAAAAGAAACTTAAAATTGATTAACTGAGGCACATATGTGTCCACACAGTCCTTTCTGAAGGTTTGTACAGTGTTAGAGGAAAGGTGCACACTCCCTTCTTGGTTTGGGACTTTTTCTGTACTTTGTGATGAGAAACTTAAATGCTCTGGGGTAAAAAAATCTTTTCAAGATTTTCATTCCAGAAACTGATTTCAAAAACATTTTTTGAGAAGCATCTTATCCAGTCTCCTTTCTTTCTCCTTTTAGTACAGAATAGACTGAAAAATGAAGATTTAAGTACAGTTAAAGAAAGAACAGACAATAAATTTCTCCAAAATGTTGCCAAATATAATTGGGCCTGGTTGAGCAAACTGCTCACCCCGAACACTTTGATCTGCAGACCTTACTTCCCCCAATTCTCGGGACCAATGCAGCAGGAAAGTGATCTATTAATTCTCTAAAATTATCCAACTTAAAAGTTACAGAAACACTTCAGTATCCAGGTTACTCATGACTATCAGCTTTCACTGTTCAGTTAGCTGCCTTCTCCAGGAGATTCAGCAATCACACTATTGAAATGAAGCTACTACTGGAATATTCCAGGTGAACCACTGGAGAAAGGCATTGAGGGTCATATGCCAACCTCCTGCTTCCTAAGACCAAGTGTTTGGCCATGGAGGGCTGGTCTGAGGTGTACTAGCACCAAAGGATTCAAGAATTACTGAAGAGAAGAGAGTGTGAGTGTGCAAATTTATAGTAAAATGGTCAAGGCACTCAAATGAAAAAAAAAGAAAAAAAAGCAGAGGCATCTAGGAGCATTAGGGAATATTATAGAGCAGTATGGCAGTGTTAAATTGACTCAAGCACATAAAGGAATGGGTAACAGGATAAGGTAAGCTGGGTTGCTTTCCTATGCGAGCAGGAGATAAGCAATACAGACAGTACCTTGTAGTCATGGTACCTTCACTATTTGGACTGAGGACCTATAGGATCACAGCAGCATTTCTCACCAGCTCTCATGGTCCTTTTTATATCCATCCAAACTCACAACTGGGGAATGCAGAAAAGGGTGAACACCTCATTCAAGTCTTGGGTCAGGGCCAAGTCATGATCTTGGACATGAAAAGGGAAGAAGCAAAGGGAAGAAGGCAGTCCAAACATGCCTCAGACACCACGGAGAATATCTGAGAACAGTGTTTACAAAAAAAAAAACCACATAAAAATAATAATTTTTAAGCTTTCTTTTAAAAAAACATAGTCTTCAAACTTCACAGGTATTTTAACATTATGTACTTTTATTTTGACAATCTTAAAAAAAATTTATATATATTTCTTCCCCTAAACCTTGGCCAAGACTGAAACAAATAATGGAGAAATAAGCTTTAAAAACTTCAGTTGTGAAAGCACTAAGTCCAGTCCTACTAGACTCAATCACAAACACGCTTGGGGAAAATCCTCAGAAGACAGTGTTGCCTGCCTGAGGCATGGAGCTGTGAACTGGCTAAGGGAACTGAAGCATCTCTATCTACCCCACCTCAGCAGAGACAGCATTGGGTGGTTCCCAGTGATCCCAGATTTCAAATATTTTTCCTTTTTTTTTTTTTTTAATGTCAAAGAACAAAAAGAAAATCTCAAAAAAAAAAATCAAAGGACACCAAAACAGGATTCCTATAGATCTTGTCAAACTGGATTTCATGTAAAATGGCCATGGCAAACAATTCATGAGGATAATATTTGTCCTTTTTTTCACTTCAAAAGAAAGTTTGTCTAAAACAATTTGTTAACGGCGTGAAGCAAGCTGTATGGGAACATGGCAGACAATCAGTCATTCATGGATGACCAAATGTGTCTCTCCCTTCTCTTGGTTCATTATTTGTATTGAACAAAATACTGTGTAAAGCATCTTCTTGATACCAGAATGAATTACTGAAGTTTCAACTAGAAAGCTACTGCTCTTAATTGTTATGTACAAGGAACTGACACTACTACCTTGTCTAGATGCTTACAGAGGATGACCCAAGTTAAGAGGCTTATCTCCTACCTAGCCAAAAAGAGAGAAATAGGTTCCATGTGGAAGCTAATACAGAGCAACCTGTTGAAAAGGATACTCTGGATTTCTCTTGGGAGAAATTTAATTTTCTCTGCTGACTGTAAAGAGAGACTACAGAGACTGTTCTTCCAGCCCAGCACATAAAATAGACACTTAAAGCTAAGATGAGCACACACGTTATTGCATTCTCCTTTATAAAAGTTCTAAAAGTGTACTTCCAAACTTATTTATATACAGAAAATATAAATATTTTAAAATATATGTTAAATACATATATATAGATGCATATATATACATGTATTTTTATATGTATATATATATATACACATGTATGTATTAAAGCAGGGAAAAAAATATACTTTTTGTGTATATATTCAGGATTCCAGATGAACATGTGTTTGCAATAACCAGAAAAAATATTAATACTATCAACTGTTTGAGCTTTTTTGATTACCACTTCTTTATTTTTTACATAGCAGGTTCATAATTTCATAGTTGAATTTTAAATATGTCTATCAAAAATCAAGTATTCTTACAGAGACTCTAAATGTACAAAAAAGCTTATACAAAATGTCTGAATCTGAACAGGCAATTCATATTTTAGGTCTCTTTTTTTTAAATAGCAGGTTGCAATTGTTAGAAAAGTTTCCAGGTCACTAAAATCACGAGTTTTATCAAACAGGGAGGGGAGCCCTCTGGGTGTGCTGACTAAGAACTCAATAGAATCTAGCCTTAAAACTTTATGCTTTAATTAAAATGTATACTGATGTGTAGTCATTTTCCTGAGCACAGCAATATGGTAATAAGCCTTTAAAAATTCAGATCTCTGCAGTTTCACAGTACATTTTTCAATCTGATCAAACATTTTTTTTCCTCTTGCTAATCAGTACTTTTTGTGGTTTATGAATACAGTATTATATTTGATTCCATTCCCATGTGAGTTGTTACATATCTTAAGAATGTTGAGTAAATATTCCTCAGGAAAACCAAAAAAAGGGCACAAAGCAAAACTTCCCTAAAAAGACTTGGATACCTAAAAAGACACTCCTTCCATAAGAAAATGTTGTGTTCTTCCTATCTTGCTCAGTGTGCTGGTTTTGGCTGAGAGAGCATTCATTTTCTTCACACTAGCTGATATGGGTCTATGATTTGGATTTGTGCTGAACAGTTTTGATTATTCAGAGATTATTTCATTGCTGCTGAACAGGGCTCACAGAGTCAAAGCCTTTTCTCTTCCTCACCCCACCCCGCCTGTGAGTGGAGTGGGGATGCAAAGGAGCTGGGAGGGGACACAGCTGGGACATCTGACCCTGCCTGACCCACCTGTAGCATATGACATTCTCAGCATGTGAGGCTGGTAGAGAAGGAGGAAGGGAACATATTTGGAATGACGGCATTTGTCTTCCCAAGTCACCATTATGTCTAAAGCAGCCCTGCTTTCCTGGGGATGGCTGAACACAGAATCACAGAATCATTTATGTTGGAAAAGATCTCTAAGATCAACGAGTCCAGCCTTTGACCAAACACCACCTTGCCAACTGGACGGCAGCAGTAAGTGCCAGATCCTGTTGTTTCTTGAACACTTGCAAGAACAGTGATGACTCCACCTGCCTGGATAGTCAATTCCAATGCCTAACAACCCTTTCCAAGAAGAAATTCCTGCTAATGTCCAACCTGAACCTCCCCTGGTGCAGCTTGAGGCTATGTACTGTTGTCCTGTCAACACTTGCTTGCCTACGGAACAGAGTAAATGAACTCCCTGCTTTGCGTTACTTGTGTGCATGGCTTTTGCTTTATCTGTTAAATTGTTTTTACTTCAGCCCATGAGTTTTCTCACTTCTGCTATTCTGATTCTCCCCCCATCCCCCATCCCAAGGGAGAGGTGAGCGAGCAGCTACATGGAATTGAGCTGGAGTTAAACCACAACACTTGCTAAGCTGATGTACTCACAGCAAAACATAAGCTGATGGTTAGGTTGTTCCTAGTTCTGTTCTGCTGCAAAAGCAGCTGTTAATCTCTGGATGAAACAAAAGAAACTAGAGGCAGCCATGGTAGAAAGCAAAGTGTGCAGACATAGGTTTACCTGGGAGGCACCCACAAAGAAACTATTTATCTACTTCTAATATCAGTTAAAAAACATTCTCACATTTCTTATAGCCTGTAGGTGAATTTTTCTCTTTTTAAGTTTCAATCTTCACTGCTGTAATGAAGTGGTGTGGAGTGAATATCTGTTTGGACGAAAAGGAAACTTGTAGGATTCACCAAGTTAAACAATCAGTTTGTAACTGAAGATTACAATAATGATTCAGTAAGACGTGTAAATCACATTATTCAGGGAACTTGAATTTAGATATTTTTTATTTTTGTGAATATGAACATAAACTTTCTTATTTCAAACAGAATTTTATGTGTGTGTATTGTTTATGGAGTTACAGTGTGGAACTCACGTACACATATACTTATCCACCTTCCTTTCCCACTAGCTGATATGCTAGAAAGAGAAATAACTTTCCTGCAGCAGCCTGAAATGAGGAAGATTTTAGTCCCAGAACAACCTAATAATCATGTTCATTGTTTTTACCACATGAAATTACTATAATTAATTACTATATATTACTATATAGCTTTACTTAGTATTTAGGTGAAACTGTAAATAGTATGTCTGATTAACAATAAAATAACATCTGAACTTGAAATCCCTTAACCTCTTGAAGTTAATTTCAGTTACTTATAATTTAATTTAAAATTTGTTAATTGTTCTTTTATTTTGCTTGGTTTTAAGTTGTTTATAGAAGTCTATCCAATTTACTATGTTTTTAAGGGTCTGCCTGGTGAAGGGAAGAAGAGGCCCTAGACTGTCAGGGTCCTAGGATACTACTGCATGCTTGGAACTTAAGAAACCATATGTCTTTGTTAAAAATCTTACTAGGTTTCCTTGCTGAGACTTTTCCTTTTAGAAGAGAGACTGTACAACATCATGATGTACTACTTGACTACAATTGAATGAGTGAATTGACCATGGGTTTGTACAGTGAATTCACAAGAAACAACTGCAGGACTGTGAAAACAGAAAATGACAATTACACATGAGCATTTAGATTAAATGTGTACTGGGAATTTGTATAGAAAAATACTTATTTCATTTTTATTACTTCAGAACAGCTTAAAACCAGATTTCTGATGGAATAGTCTGTCATAAAACATTAGTTTATCCCTTTCATCTTGCCTGTGGTGTATGTGAAGGGTTTGAGCCTTTTATCCCTTCCTGGCTCAAGGAAGAGAACTTCACTGTACATATTTTGTTCATGTCCTTTGCTAGAACATGTAACAGTGTTTGAAACAAATTCCACTAATCACTCACATCTCATTTCTGTGCCATTTATTTTTCACATCATACAAATCCTTGGCTTCAACACAAACCATGTGCTCCTCCAGGAGGACTACATTTACATTAATGATACCAAAATCAAATTTGTTTTATTTTACTTGCATATTTAGCATTTATTTTATTTATCAACTCTTCTGTTTAGTAGAGGCTCAAACAAGTTGCAGACTATCCCCCAGAAGTTCATAATTTAACTTATTAGAGAGAGGTCATTGGCTTTGCAGACCAGCTCTACAATGACAACTCTTATTTAGAGACTGGTACAGAGCAAAACACTGATGCAGTTGTGGCAGAAGCAGCTTACAGGTTCACCAGAGCAAGCCTTAACACTGGGAAAGACCAGACAAACACAGGAAAGTGAGGGAAAGAATGAAACTGGTGGCTATACCAAAAGGGCTCTTAGCTCCTTCAGGCAAGCACAGCACGACCAAAGACTGGATCCAGCAAACTTAATTGGTGGATAATTATTCTGTGTGGCAAGGACTGTCATTTTATGATATCAAATACATTTTAAGCCCAAGAAACAATATGAATTATTATCATGTATTTATTTATAGGACCAGTGGAGATAATAAACTATTAGAAACTTGCAGTGCTGGGGAAAGCATTTAATTTTTCTAGACATGGCCCATGATTCTTGTGTTTTAACCTATAAAATTAATTAAAATATTGCAAATGTTTCTCCTCAAGTGGTCTCTAATTTGCACATGTTGAATGGAATGTATGGAATCCTAGAGGTTAGAATTAGAACAGGCACATTATTCAGTTTCATTATCTGGATATACCATATTTTCTTTAGAAAGAAATTATCATACTTAAACTCAAATATGCCCATTTGCAAGGGCAAATGTAAAAAATAGTCAAAATACATATCTATTTGCATAAAAGACCATATGTATTCAACAGTGAGAAAATTTAAGAGATTGAACTGAGGAAGACTGAAAACTTTGTTTTACATCTGGGGTAGGCAGCTTGTAAACCACTGTGAAAACTCTCAGTGTGATCTTAATATAACTCTCAGGTAGATCTTAATATAATATTAAAATAACTTTGTCTTGTCTTTTTCATAGATATTTTTCCACTCAGACCCATGCAGAGATGTTTCAAATTGTTAACTTAGTTTGAGTTACAGCATCCTGTACACTGCATAAAATCTCCCTTTTCCACCACAGTTTTGAATGTATTCAGGGGCCTTGACAGACCAAGGGAACTTTTGGACATTTACTGCAACAGAATTTAGAAGTTCTTCTACTGGAAGATAAAGCACAAGTTGCTTTTATTTCATTAATAAAAGCTAAAAACATGGCAGTGTGAACCTCAAACTCCATTAAACTTTAAGAGCAAATAAACTATATTTATTAGGTAATTTGGTGTGTGTAAGTAAGAGCGGGGAGATTCAGATCCGATGTCGCAGGCTTTTTCCAGGCTTTGTTACCTTTTTCTAAAGTAACATGCGTGTATTATGCTGGAAACAACTGGTTAGGCAAAAATCTCATCCTCAATTAATTAATTTTCCTTTCTAGAGGTTTGGGGTGGGGGCTGGAGGGCCACATACATTGATGCTTTCAGAAAAGCAGCCTTTCCCTTACTATTAAGTTGACTAAAGATGAGCTTTTGCTGTTCCTCTCACTGTTACCTTGAGCTTTCAGTGATGTTCATGTCTTGACTGATATCTTATGGGTTTTTCATTTCAGCTCCCATGAGTGTATGTCAGAGGGCACTCTTTTTTCACCTCTTGATTTCTGCCTCAAGAAACCTCAATTACCATTGCCTTGCACATGTGGCTCCACCATTTTTCAGCACTGAATAAATGAGAAGTTTCAGCAGAGGTGAACAACTCTGCTCTAATGGGATGTTTTTAAAGCAAAAGAACTCTAAAAGCTATTGAAACAGTTGAATGTTTGAAATTTGCACCCTCACTCAGAATTACATATGACTTACAAAAATTTGGGTTCTAGCCTATACGCACACATCCCACCTCGACCAGTACTTTCCCTTGCAAAAACTCAGCAAAAAATAAAGATCCCCCTGATATTAGTGAGGCACCACAAAGCTGACCAGAGCCCACCAAAGTACACAAAAGTCTGTTACTTTTCAAAAACATAGCTATTATTAGAAAATAAATGAGACTGTTTTTAAAAATACTTCATATGAGCTGGAATGGAGTCTATAAAGAGTTCTGTGCCTTGCAGAGCCCTCTCAGGCACTTACTCCAGCAGCTCCCTTCAGTCACTTTGGACAAACTGGCTGTGGTTCAGCTCCGACTCTGCTCCCTACCCTTGTTTCAGCCTCTTTCCTGGGTGCCACTATTTTACCTCCTCAGCAGGAAGCCTCACACTCCAAGCCTCACTTGAGGTAGGGGTAATCGCTGCTGCAAGGGTGAACTTGACCCCACGGGCAGTGGTCAGGACAAAGCCAGGGTCAGCAGTGGCCTCAGCTGTCCAGCTGCAGGCTGTTAACCCAGAGCCCTTTGAGGAAGCAGTTTAACACAGAGCCCTTTGAGGAAGCAGTGTGGATATCCCTTTCAGCCCCTGCCCCGTCACACCACGGCTGCTCGCGCTGATTGCGGCTCACCCCGGTCACGGTGATTTCCACGACTGATAGATGAGGAGATTGCAGTCCAGCTATTCAGATGCTGCTGGTGTTAATGAGAAGACAATGTGGGTAATCAAAATAAAACACAATGCAAATGCGTTGGTCCAGGTTATAACATCAATATTTGTTCTCCCCGCTAACACAAGCCTCTTCCTTCCAATGTTCACTTCCTCCAAATGAAACAGCTTGTTCTATCTGAAATGAAGTGCTTATTTCAGAGAGACAAAAGGAAGCATTTGTAAGGAACAGCCACTATTTTTTAAAATTCCATAAAAGTGCATATGTAAAATCAGCCAATTGTTTTAAAAGCATGAGGACAAAAGTTCTAACCTTTTCATTTTTTTTTGTTTTTCCCCAAAATAATGTGACAAATTCAACACATATTCACCATTCAGTACAGCCCAGAAATGAACTGTAGTGCTGTCTTTACAAGACATTGTTGCCATATTTTTGCAATTAAAATTTGTCTTTTATGTCAATCCTGTTGCTG
Organism: Pyrgilauda ruficollis; assembly: GCF_017590135.1. NCBI lineage: Eukaryota > Metazoa > Chordata > Aves > Passeriformes > Passeridae > Pyrgilauda > Pyrgilauda ruficollis. Next base: position 3,178,187 of record NW_024525712.1, read on the forward strand.
ATGCTTCCTGCATAATAAATCTTATCTGTGGTACTGTCACCCAGTTTAAATTCTAATATGTTCAATGTCCCCCCTATTGATGCAAAGCTGGAAAAATACTGGACTCAATTTACTGGACATTTACATCCATGGAGCTGCATGGACAAAACCTTTAATTACACAAGGACACGGAAATTAGCAGTCTATTGGTATTGATAATGTACAAGAGCCCAAATGAAATCAGCTCTTGGGAAAGATATTTAAAAAATCTGCCTTTCTGACTCATTTATATATTTTCATATCGTGCACAAAAGAAAAAAAATGCCAAAAGGCCCACATACTGTTTCTCCTTCTAAGTTTTCTTTATTTACAATTTTTTGGTCTTTGCCTAGAATAATACTTGTCATACTCATTTTTAGAAGACGACCAATTAATTTCTGACCAATAGTCAGAAATTACCTTGAATAAGTTTTCAAACTTGCTAAAATGCAAGTTCATAAAATCACTTCCATTAATAATGGTCAAGCTCATCAAGGCTAGTCATGAAGCACAACAATATAGAGCTGTGTAATGACTTGAACATGGGCAAGGAATCTGAGCTCTAAAGCCATGTTTCTTCCCTGGTGCAAGTGCAGTGAAGAGGCTGTGACTTCCCTTACCAGAATCTCACGTGACAGAAAATTTCCAGTCTTTCTTCTCTTTGATAGTAACCAAAAAAATTGGTCTCTATTTCCTATTCTAGGACCATGAGGCAGAAGGATTATTTGTGGGTGATTGAATCCAACCACCTTCATTTGCAGGGATCATTAGCTTTGGTTTTTGTGCTTTCTGAACAGGACCGTGTACCCATCAGTAGCAGGCCTTCAGTCACAACTGCTTTCTCTGTGCCCATGTTATGTCTGATATTGCATCATATCCCAGAAGCTTGATTTCTTCCCAGTATATTTCTTGGGTTGCTTGAAAACATATGTACATATTTGTGTGAAACTGAGCTACATGGGCAGAAAAGTAAAATGCCGTTCACATGCTCCAAGACCTGTCAGCATGGCACTGCAGCAGAAGGACATCCTTGTTCTCTGGAGCAGCTGGAGCTTGAGACATGTTGAGGCATCTCAGATTACACTATATCTCTATCTCTGGGCAAGTGGAGCCCATCCATTTCAGTAGCTTCTTACCCTGAGATTAAGTTCAAGACTAAGATACCCAAATGTAATATCTACATATCAATATCTCCCACTGGATGTTCAGGAATCCGCCTGAGTTCATAGAAGCTGGTATCTCACATTCCACCCACGGTGTGCTGGGGTATCCTGCTCATCCTCTGTTTGCTGCACCCCAAGAGAACAGGTCTCCAGAGGCTCTGGATCCCCTAACCCCACAGATATTCTCATCTGGACCAGATCATCTCTAAATTGCTTTTATTATCCTGCTTTCTGATTCTGAAATGTAACTGGGAACTTTTTTATCTTATGCATGTATTAATTATATACTTAACATCTGTATCAATATTATTATTTATTATTTGGTTTTGGATGTACAGTTTCCTCTTTATTGTATATTCTTACTGGAAGAGGCTGTTATATCTTCCTACCTTATTCTTTATTTGCCTCTAAATATTAGACTGTATGTAATGATGAAATATTGAATGCTGTTAATGCTGTAGTGGAGAGGAAATGAATTAGATTGGGACCCTAAAGGTTTATTAGTTCTATGGTCTGTGTTTTTTTAACACTATGCAAATGCTAAGTGTAATTGCTTTTTACCATTGATTTGCTTGATTTATAGAGTTTAGGGCCTAAAGTTCGACACTGATTATCAAGAATGACCTTCTTCATTATACAGGCTACTAAATATAATCCAGCAATTCTTTATGCAGCCCAGTATGTTCTTAGTGAGGCAATTATTATTGAAAAAAATCTGATGCAATTTGGTGACCACATCTAATTTCTCAAAGCTGTAAAAACCCTTATAAGTCTTTGTTTTCCTGAGGATACCCTTCAGCAAGAACTTACTTTTGTGCTTTAGCATTTTAATATCTAATTATAATTTTAATTAAACAATGAAGATACTGCAATAATAGTTTCCTCATTAAAATATGAATCAACAGGAAAATTAAGGTATTACTGCAACCTAAAGTGGACTGTGTGGAAACTAGGTTGTATTTTATTTAAGAGCTAAGTCTTAACTATTGTTTCTTGTCTAAAATGTACATTATAAAATGTCCAAGGTAGACAAAGGATCATAGTGTATAACCATTTACATGGTGAGAAAACACCAGGCAAGGTTATGCTGTCAGCTCCCACTGGGTCTTAGTTGTGTCCAAAATTGCCCAAATACGAGCCAATTGTGGTCTTTCAATTTCTGGTTTGGAGTTGTTTGTTTTTTCTTGCACTTTTGGGGCTATTTGAAAAGTTTGCCTTGCTGAGGCTTTGAATTTGTGGCAGCTCCCCCTGAAGTGGGAGCCACCCCTGAAGTGACTTCCTTACTACCAAGAACAGCTCCCACACTCACAAAGATACCCTCAGGGTGAAAAGAGAAGTTAAAGAGTGAAATACTGTAGAAATACACAGCCAGTGTTCTGGAAATATTGGAGATATTTGATCTGAATCACCTTTCCTAAAGGAGCTCAAGGAAGTAGAGTTCTACAGTTGGTGTAGAACCCAAGGAAGCTAGAAAAAACTGTGTCAAGTAACTTCAGAAATTTTATGTATGCCATAATCTGGGAAGATTATTATACAGGAACCAGGGCTGGTGTAAAAACATGAGACATTCCTAATAAATACAGGATTGAGGGTTGTGACAGTTGTTTCTTGAGAGTAAGTTGTTCTCAGGGAGCTCCCAGAAGCATCACAGCCACATCCTGCCTGTACCACGGAGCTGCATTTCCTCGTGGCTCCACGCTGGCGAGCGTGTGGCACAGCACCAGCTCTGTGTCCACCTTGGGCCACCTGGGCTGCTGCTGACAGCTCTGGGACTGGCTGCTGGCACTCACAGGGGCACAGCGGCTACGGCAAGTTAGTCTGCAGGGAGCAGTTCAGGAATTTGGGCTAATTTGCTCCACGTTATAACTGTGACAGGAGGGTTTGAGATAGACAGGGTCTTAAGAAATGTTTTCATTGTTTGGTTTTTTTCATCTTAGCATGGCAAAGCTTGGTTTCTGCAGCATCAGAAAACACTGCTAATCTCAGTTATTTGCACCACGTAGCTAATGGGGAAAAAAAAAAAAAAAAAGGGGGTGTGTAGAGGGGGAAGCATCTTTAATTTATTTGTAAGACTAGCTCTAACTTCTCTAGCAAATATAGTTGTCATTGAGTGAACGTGTGCTGCCACCCAAAGGCAGCCCCAAAAATGTCTCCCTGACTTTGCAGTTCTAACAAACAGCACGGCTTGACTCACAGAAGCATGGTCCCCTGTCCTCTCCCATCTATCCTCAGAGCTACCTAGAGAATGTGTCATTAAATTAAGTATAAACAAGGTGAGAACGAGCTAATTTCAGTAAAGGTAGCTTGCAGAAAACGTCTCAGCACTTGTGAATATGGTATTACAATTACTGCTGCTTTTCTTTATCTATAAAAGGCAGTGAGCAAAGGGTGATTACCCACCCCCTCCCCCCCCCCCCCCCCCCCCAATTATCTGGTGTGTTGCTAGCAATAGTTTTCAGTTAAATATAATGTTAATAATTTTCATTAATTAAACTCAAGTATGCTTGCTTAGCAAGAGGAAGTGAAGTCTAGGAGACTAGAGCCTTTCAATACTTAAGGAGGGGGCTCATAAGACCTGTAGCAACAGGACAAAGGGCAAGAGTTTTAAAACAAAAGAAGGTAGATTTAGAATGGATATAAAGAGCACTTTTAATATGAGGATGTTGAGGGAGTCCCTCTGAACAGGCTGCCCAGAGAAGCTGTGTCTGGTCCATCTCTGGAAGTGTTCCAGGCCAGGTTGGGTGGGGCTTTGAGAAACCTGGTGTAGTGGAAGACGTCCTTGCCATGGCAGGGAGGTTGGACTAGATGATCTTTAAAGATCCCTTCCAGTCCAAACCACACTATGCTTCTATGATTTCTATGTGAAATAAATGTTAATTAGTGCATTTTGGTAACTTAAAATTTCTGCTCTCCACACACCTAAATAATACTTTGGCATTAATTAAGTTAGCTACAGCAGAGCACCAGCTGATGAGTTGGTCTAAAAGAAGGAGAACAATTTCAAAGTACTGAGCATTCTGACTTTTACTGACTTATTGCAGCCTTATTGGCTGCACACTGGAAGCAGTAAAAATAACAGGTTTTGTTTTTTGGGGGAAAAAACCAAATTAAGATCAGCAAAATCATTTCCAAGCAAGACGTGAATTCAATAGCATAAATACTGAAAACTTTGCATGATCATCCAGGAAAAGAGACAGCTTTGTTAATATCATTGCTACTAGCACTAGTACATTGCTACATTTCAACATATGGCTTCAGCAAAACAGAAAAAAAACTATTGATAACTTGACAAAAGTGTTGTGTCTCGGCCTCTTCACAGCAGGGGGAATGAAAAAATCAAGACTGTTATAATCAGTATCAAGTGTTCCTACTGTAGTTTTCCTTTTGCCTGATTTTTTAAAAAGGTGAAGAGGGAAATCACATTTAATATTTCTTTTTTAATTCATACACTCAAATGGTGGCCAGTTTTCAGTTTTTAATCTTCGCTTTAACAAAGAGCAGTTGGGCAGCTATTGACAGTGAAACACAGCAGTCGACCACCTTGTAAATTAGAAGCTGCGGTAGTAAAAATGGATTTGTATATCACCGGGAGTAGAGAGAGTGTCTGCCTTGTAAATTTAATTAAACAGCAGGTGCAAAATCAGGTCATATGGCTTTGATGTGCCCCATGTGAGGATGACAACTAGACAATGATTCTAATATGAAGAAATTTGCATACATTTGCATTGGATTGCATAGAACATTGTAGCTCACACCTACTTTCTGTGTTTCATTTTGAGGAAGTTGGAGATTTGAATGAACAGTTCCTATTAGTTCCTGCAACGAAACACAAGAAATGCTTTTGTTCTGTCATGGTAGGGAACATATGGGTTATGATGCTATTATGTACCATTTTATAGAGTATGCTTACATGATAATCAAACATTTGAAAATGCAGCTGAGATACTTGTAATGACAGGAGAAACAAAGCTGGAAGTAGGGGGGAACAGAGGGGAAGAATGGAAACCACCTCAGTGTTTTAATCTTTCCTTGATGATCATTTGTTTACTGGAGCATTAATGCAAATCTACAGTCTGGTCTTAGTCCAAGGGGTGTCACAAACAATTCTTTTTGCTTTTGCAGCTAATATTGTAAACAATGAAATTATGTAGGCTGGAAGTGTTTTCAAATCTGGCAATTAGCACCTCATAATGATTATTAGTTATATAAAAAAATGCATTTTCTCACATTACTAGGCTGAGTTAAAGGTAGAAATGCATGGATGATAGTTATGCTTCTTATGCTATCAGTTTAATGGGAAAACTAACTGTATAGATCCCCAGACCTTTTCTTTGCAGTTAAAAATGTTAATGAACAGTTAGTTTCATTTTTGACAGTTTGTCTGTGAGATTCTGAATCCCAGTGTGGTTTTTGCTGACTATGCTAGAAGTATAAGTTTTAGAGGCTATTAAAACACAACTGGGAGGGTAAAACAAATCGCTCTGAGAGCAGAGGATGCGGCTGAAAAAAAACGCTGAACTTTGCTCCTCAGGTAGTTCCTAAACCTGGATCAGTGAAGACTGAAACCTGCCAAGAAAAGGCTGCTCATCAGGGAGGCTATAGGCATGAGCCTGTCTGCACTTTTGTAATCTGATCTGCAAAGCAACAACCCCTCCCAAATTTAGAAGGTTGCAGCAGCTCAATCCTGGGTGTGGCTGTCCCTGTAAGATCTCACAGCTATTATGCCAGATATCTGCCAGATCTCACAGCTATTATGTTATGGTTGCCATGTTCCAACTATTGTCACTGAACTAGGTGCAGCCATCACCCCAGAAAGTTCAGTTCACTTGAAGTAGACACAGAGATCAGATCTAAGGACACAGCAGAGAGTCCTTCTGGCAAAGGTCTAAATACCACCTCTGTAGGAGAGCTCGCCTGAAGGCAGTGCCTAGTGACAGCGACCTGGTGTACGTGGACACTCAGGTGACACCTCAGGGTGTCTGTGTTGCTCTTTAGTTTATGGGACAGCCTTAAAAGAAGCACCATGATGTATCAGCAGTCACCACTTTTAAGTGCTCAGGATGTTGATTCTCACTCATATTTCCCAGTGTAGACTTCAGCTTCTAGGGAAGAAAATGCACCTTGCACTAGGGTTACACAGTGGCTGGACAAAAGCCAAAAATAACATGACAAAACTTGCGGTAACAAGAGCTACAAAGACATTGTAGGAAACTCACACTGCAGAATAGCTCCAAAGGGACGTGTGAGGGTCTTCCTGACTTTGAGTGTTTCACTTTGCCTCTGCCACAGCTCTCTACTGCTTCTGTGAGAACACCAACCTCCACATGACTCAGGACAGCGGGGGGTGGTGTGGTACAGCTGGAAAAGGAAAAAGGAAGAGAAGGAAGTGGGATGAGATTTCAAGGAAAGGATGGGAGAAATCTGAACAGGAGCCTCCTAGACAGATCATCTGCCAACATAAAGTACTTCCATTATATCAACAGCTGATCTGCTTCAGGAGTTTTCTTTCTTTACTGCGTACAGCATCCTCACTGAGGTTTTCTATGTCTTCTGTTGTGGTGATTGCTAAATCAACTGTTTCTGTTTACCCTCTTTAGGGACAGAGACTTTCCAAGTGACTGGCAGAAATTGTATAATTTTTGTAAGCATTCCCCCAAAATCACTCATCACTGGTACTGGCTCTGTCTGTGAGACACTGTGTGTACTTCCTCAGATAAGTGTCCCAATCTCCCCCAGTGTGGGCACTGAAGTTTATAGTGCCCTCAGCATGTAAATAAAGCAGGTTTACTGAATATGGTCTTAAGTATTGTGTTTTAAAATATCCTATTCTTTCTCCTGGAGCTCCCAGAGGAAGTTTAATGAAACTGTCAATATACCGGTTGCAAACATGTGATCTCCAGCTCTAGATAAACACCAAACAATAATCTAAAACTTCCATTTGAGAGAAAAATATGTTACTTTCTTTATTCAGTTTCCTTCCCTTTTTTTTTTTTTTTTTTAAGAATTGCTAGAATAACAATCTAAGGGGAAAAAAAAAAAACAAACATGAAACAAATCAAGTAATTTATTTAATTATATTTTAATTTTGTGGGGGTTTGGTTTTGCTTTCTTTGTGGTTGTTTGGAGGTTTTTTTAATTACATGAAATGGTGTCCAGGAAAGCAAACATCAGAAGTAACACAGTTAATTGTGCCATCAATAAACAATTCAGAAGTTCTGAGAAAATATTCAAATTACCTTCCCAAATAAAATGCCAACAATATATATTAAACACCTGTAATAATTTTTTTATATATAGTTATCACGTCAAGTACATTAAAATAGATTGGTCACCCATGGTAATTGTACAGCAAGGTTATTCCCATGGATCACAGGGCAAAAGAAAAAATTAAGAGAACAAAAGCAAAATCACCTATCAAAAGCACCCAAGCCCAGTAAGACACCTACAAAACACAAAGACTGAGGGGAGTCAAGGTGTTTCATTTCATCAGCCCTTCCTGCAGTGTGAAAGCAAGGAGTCAGTGCATAGGAAGGGCAGGAGGGAAGGATCTCTGGTGGAGTCCTGCAGGTGCCGAGTGTCCTGAGGTGGTGAGGAGAGCTGGGAGGTGAGAGGGGCTGCAGGCGCTGTCCTCTGCAACCGGGCGCTTCCCACCCGCTGCATGCAGCCTGCCTGGTCACTCCCTCCTGGTGGCTCCAGAGCAAAACTCCTGGCAGTTTCTCCAAAACAGTATGACTTCAGACCATTCCTGCACAGGCTGACTCCTGCCAAGCAGGGCTGCAGTTTCAGGAGAGGATCTTTGTTGCTTCCACAAGCCCTTTTCCCCCAGAGGACTGCAAGCAGTTTCAAGGACTGAGCCAGAGCAGTTCTGCATCAAACAGTTCTGCTGCTGGGAAGCAGAAATCCCCCACCTTCTTGCAGTGTCATCTTTCTCACCATCTCCTGAGCAAAAGCACCCAAAAATATCCAGCAGAAGAAGTAACACTGGTTTATTCTACACGTGTGTAAAAATCTCTACAAGGTGTGAAAGGGATATAAATTTCCAATTCACCTAACATGATTTCAAAAGTAACATGCATAACAAGATGAAATACCAGACCTGCCCTTTGCTAAGCTCCAAAATGTAAAGTATTTTATATGCAAATGTGCTCAATTTATAAACCAGTTAGATGACATTTTCAAGGAATATGTATATGGATAATAAAGCAATAATTTGACAGATGTTTTAGAAAACTAAGAACCTGGTTCCCAATACCTTCAACCTCACAACAATTCTCCTTATTGGATTCACTAACTGAGCAATAGCTGATATCAGGAAGCATTCTGGCCATTGTGATAATTACCTTAAGTGAATATAATTAACTTTGCTAAAACTGGTAAACTTTTAAAAGTCACCACTCCAGCACTTTGCTTCAGTTTTTCACAGTTTGCTCTGGTGCTTCATAATTGATATGCCTTTCTTCCAAGGTTATTCAGACAGAAATATGTCCCTCTTCACTCCCACATCAACCAGAGGAAACACCAGATGGGCGCAACTTACTGTTATTAATTTGTACTGCATTGTAAAAAAAATATAGCAAACAAGCCTAAACTATTTCCAGCTCACTTACAGAAAATGCAAAAGTGTAGAAAGAGGGGAGTGATCTCTGTTCTACAGAATGGCATACTGAAAGCAACTTGGCTTAGGAATCATCACGGTAGAAGTTACAACTAAGTCTCAATTCCAAGGATAGTTGGGGGAAAAAAGTATTTTCCCGTATCCAAAAAGTATCCAAAATCTAGACAATTGCATAATTTGATGAAATTAAGCCCTTTCAAAGTTAAAAAACCTCAATTTAACCTGGGAGTATTCCAGAATTTTAGGTGCAAGTAAGAAATGCATTCAAGTTCTTAGGTTAAATGAAAATGAATTTTGGTTGGAGGGGTTTTTTTTTTCATAATTTGAGGTGAATATCCTAATTTTTGGGTTAATCTGGGGTAGAATTATTTGTAATTTTAAGCAACAATTTTATTCTCATCAATGCTACTAAGTACATTATTTGGAGAGGTTTGAAATTAATGAATTAGCAATTTTCAAAAGAAAAATAATGAAGTCTTAATATTCTGTTATATCAATCCTTTAGGTTCTTTCAAAACTTTTTTTCTTTCTGTCTTTGTGGTTTCCTAACAAACACAACACAGTAGAAGAAAGAAATTTGAAATACTGCAGCTTTGCTATACCACTTAGAAATTTCATTATGGTTTGTTACTCTTACTCTTGAGCTGCTATAATACCTCTGGTTTAGCTGCTCATTGCTAGGACAGAAATTATGAATACTTTATCATTTTAATGCTGCCATCATGTCTCCTTTTTAGATAAAATAACTGCATATGTAAGGTGAGCTTCACTGTAATGTTCAGATATTGACAACCAAGCTTACTGCTTTTCCTATTTCATATGGAGCAAACATGTGTAAACACTTTATTAAAATTAAAAAAAGAAAAAGAAGAAGTGAAAGCTGTTCCCTGCTGATTGATTTTTCAAAAGCTCCCTAGACTGAATCGGCTACAGATGTTTGCAAAATGATTGGATGTAAAGTGGGCTTAATTCATAAAAGCAATAAAATGTTGCTTATTGACTGAACAGATGAACTAGCTGAGGGGACATAATTTGGAGTGTTCTTATTGGAAATGCTTTGAAGAAATGTAATGATAGTGCAGAAAAAAAGCCTTATTAGATGTAGTAGAATAAATTTACTGCAAAACATTTTACAAGATTTGAGACACTGAGAAAATTAATTCCTGAAATTTGAATTGTACAGTTATGCATCCATATAAACTTCTTGTGGCTCCTCAGACTAGTAGTGTTATTCACAATTAGCAATGAAATGATTTAAGCCTACCTTTAAGAGAATGTTAAGATGAACAAAAAGAAAGAAGTGCTGGTAACTAAATTCTCTCCTGTCTACTGGTGTCTACTCTTCATTTTCAAGGCTGTAAAACCTCAGGCATATTAAAGAGTTCCTGTTAACTCAGATCATCACTCCCAAAAGAGAGAGTGAAAAAATCATTGTAAGATTTCTATGAATTTTCCTTCCTTGAGAATCCATACACTTAACTGCATGCCTAGTAATGAGGTGCAAAGAGCAGTTTAAAGTCATGCTGCTGCAGGACAGCGATGTATTCTGCTGTCATGTTCTGGTCAGCTGGGATGGATGTCTGGGTTCATTTTTTAATATTATTTTAGGTAGTTCTAGTAGTCACCTGGAAATTTGATGTTCTTAGGGTCTCTACCTTACTAACACTTTGGTTTTGACTCCTTAAACCTTAGCCAAGGGAATTTTGAGCCTTAGTCTTTATCTGAGGTTTGAAGGAACACTACAGCAAGATCCCATCTGAAAATTATTCTGGTAAGTCTTCTTTTTGGAAACCTTGAAAAGCCCTTATACCTCTGCATAGGGAACTGAAACTCTTACTTTAGAACTGTTTCAGACTGCCTGAAATTTAACCTTTAAATTTAGGTACCTAAAATGAGCAGATTGCATTCATATTCTCCAGGCCTTTCTCCAAGCATGTGTTTGCAGATGTGTTAACTGCAATGGATATGAGTTTCTTCTGTTTGGCTAAAGTTTTCCCTTGGGTTGGCTCATGAACATTATTCCTGATGACAGCAGGGTGCTGTGAAGAGCACTGCTGGGCAGGATGGCAATGAAATGATCATCAGTGGGAGCATCTACTTTTCTCCTGGCATGACTTACAGCACAAAGTATGGGACTATGAAAAGAACATCCAGTCGTGCTTTCAGCAGTTGCAGAATGGTGGAGTGGCCAAATCACACAACTCTGAACATCGTTTAGATGCCAATGTTTCAAATGTCATGTGTATTACTGTGATCTGCAATTCCCTGTATCATATACTCAGCCAGGGGCAGAAGTTTCTGCCACAAGAAGTTTCTGCCCAGTTTGGATTCTGGAAGCTGATGGAGTCTGTAGACAGTTAACACAACCCACACTGGAGCAGCTGAGGAACTGCAGCCTTTGTGAAGAACTTATGTTGGAGAAGTTTGTGGAAAACTGTTTTCTGTGGGAGGGACCCCACAACAGGGCAGTGGAAGAATGTGAGGAGTGCTGCCCCTGAGGAGGAATCAGTGACAGAGACAATGTGTGATGAAATGACCACAAGCTCCATTTCCCAAATTCCTGTACCACTGGCAGGGAAGTACAGAAAATTACAAATGAAGTTGAGCTCAGGAAGAAGGGAGGAGTGGGAAGAAAGGCATTTTTTAAGATTTTGTTTTTATCATTACCATATTCTGATTTTATTGGTAATAAATTAAATTAATTATCCCATCACAGTCACTGGTGAGTGATCTCTCCCTGCCCTTATCTTGACTCACAAGCCATGCATTATACTTTCTCTCCCTTGCCCAGCTGAGTAGGACAGTGACAGAATGGTTTTAGAGGACACCTGGCATCCAGTCAGGTCAGTCCACCACAGCCACATACATTAGTATGGCTTTCTATATGATTTGGGACATACATTCTACATTGTGAAATATGATAATCTTAATGGAGCATGACATTCCTGTTGAATATTATTGTTTGTGTCAGTAAGGGTTTGATATTTTTCTGTTTTAATTTTCATATTTTAATATATGTGTGAGAAAATTAGAGTCATGGACTACCATTTTAGTTCCTGCCATGCACCACTTGTCTGAGGGTCATCTGTCTTAAAAAAGGGAAGCAAAGCTATGTGTTTTACTTGTGTAGGAAAAATTTTGTTTCTAAGTGTACCTATGCAGTCCCATTTGATATGCCCAGGATGCCTGAGACATCCATGTGAGACTAGCAGATCCCACAAAAGATGCATAGAAGACTTCTGGACAAGCAGCTGAAGTCTGGGCAGGATTGTGTGAGGTGCTAAAGGAAACAGAATCACACTGATAATTTTCATCTGTTGAAAGAAAAGACTGAGACAAGCACAAAAACTGCGCCACAGAAAACCATGAAAAATAGTAACAGAAAGTTGTGTTTTCTCCCTTTAAGTTATGGAAAGGAAAATTTCAGCCAGAATCTTTTTAAAATCCAGCAATGCAAATGATCAAAGGTTTTATTCATACAGGCACTCTCATGTTTAAATTTTAAGCCCATTTGAAGTCATCTTCTCATCAAGTTAAGCCCATGTACAGGGATTGCCAAGATCACTGTCTTTTCCTGCTGTAACTGATGACAGCAGGGTTCCATTTGCGTGTACTAGCCCACTGCTGCCTGTCTAAATAGATGCGATTGTCAAATCTCTATTCATAGTGTTTTTAAAGGAGCAGTGAACATTTAGGCAGGCACATGAACAATTGTGTGCTTACAGGTGAGCTCAAACTCTTTATACTGTGTTCCTAGAGCTGAGAAGAGAGGGGAGGAAAAAAAGGAGAGGTATAGACAGGGAAAACTGGAGCTAGTAACTTAATAATAGAATAACTGTGTCTTGATCTCTACAGCCTTTCATTCACCACCTGTAGATGTCTTTTTCCAATTGGAAAAAGTCATTACCTGGTTTCAGAATTTGTGACATGTGGGATAACAACCAGTGATAACTTTTTGAAAGTAAAACCAGCTCAAATGATGGTTTCTTGAAGTTTTGAGCCTTTGCACTTAATTGTATTTTTGCCTCACCTACATGAGGCAGTGCTGAAGAGGTTAAACAAAAGTTGCCCCTTTTTCAAAACTGTGTTAATTAAAAATGCAAAACCAAAAGAAATCACAGCTGGATAAATAAAAACAGCCCAGATGGTATAGCAACAAACTTCTGGCAGGTCTTGAAGCAGACAGTATTCCTGCATATTTTATTTCCTAGCACAGGCTATCAGCAGACCGCACCAGTGATGGCTTGGGCAGCGCATCAGAATGGGGGGCACTCAGGCTGTCCTGGTGCTAAAGGCAGCACAGTTTCAGAAACACCTGACTACACACCTGGTGTTTGTTCATTGCACAAAGCAAGTCCTCAGATTCCTACTGAATCAGTAGGAATTCAGTCAACTGAATGTCTCATGACTGAGACCAAATTCCTTTTGGTGATGCTCTTTCAAGTGTGCACGTAGGTAAAGTTCTACCTTTCAATATGTCCATGTGTGTTTGTCAGCTCGATCTGAAACGGACTCTGCCAGGGAATGTAGACCTAGTTTGATGAGCTCTAGATCATGTTCATGCGTGCAGAACTCCAGCAAATTTCAAATCAGGTTGCACTAACTTTTGAAAAGAAATTGGGTACTACCAATTCCTTACAGATATGTCTGGCCAACTCCTCATATCGTGTAGAGTGGCTCTGCCTAGGTACAGGAGGGGAGAAATGGAGATGTGTTGTTACAGCTGTTGCTTCCTTGTGCTGCTATCTTCATGAAATTCTAGACATTCAATATCGAAGAACATCTGGACAGAGCTTTTAGGTGAAAAAGGAGTTATATCTGGATAACATGGACACATGGTGACCAAGACCAGGCTCAAGACAGTAGGAATAACATTCATAGTTATTTTATATATTGTGTCTTTTTAAGAGCCTTCGTAATTGGTTAGTCCTGAGAAATCATTCAATTTATCTCAGTTGGTTTTCCAGCTCCCTGGTAAGAAAGCAAGTTTCAGAAGTGGAGTAGATATTACATGGATTCACGTCTGAGAATTAAATGGTTGGGACAGAAAAAAAGTATGTTTGAGGTACAAGAGAGAGAGGGGGAGAAAATAACTGAGTAAGGTTAAAAATATCAGAATGTGTGCAGGAATATAAATTAAAAATAAGTGTGTCTAGAATGATCATTATTCATCTTGTGGGTGGTCTACATCCTATATTTGTCTTTTCAAATGCACTCTGCTCTTAGTACATGTGGTAAATCCAGGGCTAGCACTGCACCAAATCATTGTGCTCATTACATGCCACACAAGGTATGCAAAAGCAGCGTGGGAAACGTGCAGTTTTTTGTTCTTTTGTTGGAACTGTGGGTTGGGTTGTGCTCTCAGACCAGCCCCACTTCAGTGCATGGGTGTCTCTTGCAGCCCCTTGTAAGGGCTCCTCAAGGCTGGCAGGGGTTTCTCTGCAGGCTGGAAGGTTTATCCTCCTGTAATGGGGAGAAGAGTGACCTGGGCTTGAGGCTACTTCTCCAGCCTTGGGGCAGTCCTTCACAGCCTTCATTTACATTTGGTATTGTGATGAAGATCAGACTCTTTTACTACCATATAAACTTTAAGCATATGGCTTTAGCCACCACAGAAACTCTCTGTAAGATGCATAAGAGGCAGGAAACAATAGATTGCTTCTGGTCATGAGGCACAATGGATTTTTAGGGTTTATAATTAAATAAAGCTTTTGGTGAGGGAAAAGGTCCTGAAAGGCGACATGGCTGTTGCAGACACAAACTTTATTATTGCTATAGCAGAAATTAATGACATCCATTTTGTCTAGGAACTCTGAGATGGCCTTATTCCAAAGATGGCCTCCTGAGTGATTTGGATTAGACTTTGACTGCATGGCCAGATTTTCATGCAATGCAAGTTGTTGTTGTTTTTCTCCTTCTTTTTGTAATAATATATGTGCTGCTCTGGCAGATGTTCTATTTTCACAATTTTTTTTTTCAAAATCAACACTACTGAGTGATACTGAGATGCTTTGATGGTGTAATCCTGACTGAAAAAGCCTTCTGGCACATTGGATAAAGACTCGTGATATGCATGCTGCTGTGCTACAATAGATATACCACTGCTCAACCTCCTGTTCAGGTTGAGCCCCCACATACTTTTCTCACGTCTTCTCCCGAGCCTCCCATATGGTTTTGGGAACTGCTGAGCTTCATGGGCTGACTCCCACCTTCTGTGGGGCAAACACAGCAGATTGAAGATCCTACTCACACACAGATCCACCCCCCAAGCATGAGCACAAACAGAAACAAACCTGTATTTCAACAAAAAGAAAAAGCAGCTGGCAAGAACATGACAGAATTCTTCCTTCAATAGATTTCCTCCTGCTTTCTTTCCACCCACCCTTTTCTCTTTGGTTGCTTGTCCCTGGATCATTTCCTGCTCCAGGTGGTGTTTCCCTCTATGTGGAGAATTCGAAGACTGGAGTGCCAGCACCCTCACTCCCTGAAGTAATAGCCTACTCAATGTGCAAACATCTGTGTTACTGCCTGTATAGTTAATAGGCTTGAGTGAAATTTCCATTCTCTGCCAGATAGATTGGTGGGACTGAATGCTCATTCTGAAAGGGTTTATTTGCTCTACTTTGATGTGGTAGGGACAGGACTCTCAGAGAGAGGCAGGTGACTTATGCTATGTGTTCTAACTAGACATTAATTCCCATGGCAGTGATGACAATGGTTCATCTCTGGACTGGAAAACTATTAATAGAGACTGGCCTCAGTACTAAGCTTAGTCTTGGTCTGAGGTAGAGAACAATGAATTATCACTCAGTTCAGATTGAATATAGATTTCTAATTAAAAAGTCATTCACGACTGAATTTTCATTGCAGTATATATGTTTTTATTACACATATATTTTATATATATATATGTATAATACTAGTCTGAGATATTTCATTATTTCTCTTTTCTTTTTCTATCCTTTACTTTTTGCTTTGGTCCTAATTCTGTTTACTGATATTTGGTTTTGTCTACTGGAGTGACATTGTCTTTGTTCCTCGAGAAATGTATAACAGCATGCACATAGTGCACTTCTGGAGGGATTTATCAATGGATATAAAAAAGGTGGAAAGGCTTTTGCTGACATTTTTCAGATGTAGATAAGGATCACCTGAATGACAGGGTTGAAAAACAGTCTGGGCCCTTGACAGAGGAAGGCTGGCCCTGAGCTCCTGAACCAGGAGGCAGGGGTGAAGGTCTGTGGTTTTTACCTGAACAAAAAGCTGGCACTCAGTTTGGCGCTGCTCTTAGCTCCTTCTGCCATTGGGTCAGCTTGTGTCATGGGAGTTGTAACTGCATTGGGAGCTAAAGGGGCAGTAAAGGTGGCATTTCAGGAGAGATCTGGGAGGCAGTTACTTGTAGAGGTCTGAGATGACCATTTCCAGAGTACAATGACAATTTTTTTCCCAGATTGACACCCCTGCTGAAGAGCCAGGGCTCCATGGTCAGATTACAAAGCCTGGCTGCTCCTTGGAGTGTACTGGAGTCCTGACTGCTTGTGTAATTTTTTCCTACCAATAGAATCTCTCCTGGACACAACGATTCCTATTTATGAAAAATTTAGAAAGGGGAAAGTATTTTCCACAGAGGAGTATATATTCTTTAAAAACATCTGAAAAAATGTAATTGTACTCAGCGCTGGACTGAATTTTCATAAGCAGTAGATTAATTTACTCAGGGAACCACTTTATGTATAAGTACTTAAAATTGCTCTACAAAATGCAGAAACAGGGTGCAATAATGCATCTTCAGATGTAATGCAAACTATCCATTTGTAAAACTATTTCTTTAGCTCAAGAAATTAAATGTAAAATTAATTATCTAAGTTCAGAAGTAGCATCAACACCACAGTGACACCAGCTAATTGTATGTTAAATTTCACAAACATCAGCCAATTTAATATTAGACTTTCTCACACAATTCTATGTACTGTTTTCTATTGGAATCTCAATAAGTTATTATGTTTTACCACTTGAGAAGATCTAGAGTTGCTAGAAAATTTTCACTTCTTCTATAAATGCATGAGCAATGGGAACTTCTGCCTGCATTTGCTACCTGGCAAATCTGAGCAGGGTTCAGTTCGTAAGAAAGGGATCAGATTGGTGCTCAACACTCATGTTTTCATTTGAAACAAATATAGCTAAAGGAAGCAAAGAATTTTCTGGAGATTTTCAGCATGTTGCAGCATAGGGCCTTTAATGAAATTACAATGTAAGGATGTCCAGCCAAAAACATGGAGTAGTGCAGGTTTAGTAAGGGTAGTGCAATTAAAACTTTAAGACAAATTAGATTTATGCTTTTTTTTTGTATATGTTCTTCACAGGTCACATAAAAACAATTTCACAGTAAATAGAAATTGGTCTGCATAGCTCAAATATATTCAAAGCAGCATTTCACACATCGTCCTTGGTAAGAAGTCAGAACAGATTGTGTTTATTCCTGTTATTTGCCTTTAGTTTGTCCAGATGTACTCTACAGGTAAATCTTACTCATTATCAAAGATCTATGAGTCACTGGAAATCACAGACTCATTCTCACCCTGACTTGCACATCATGCAGCCTCTTTAATTTATGAGCACTCAGAAGAGGAGGATAGCTTCTGGACTGTCTCCTTTTTATGAGCCCTCTGACATCTCAATTTCAGCCTTGCAATGAATAGCAAATATCTACTTGTCAAGGTATATATAGTCTTAAGTCATAGCAAAGTTGGCCTTTGAATGTGTCATGCTGCTATTTTTCCACCAGAATTTAGCTTTTCCTTGTGTCAACAAAAATAAGTTTAATAAAATTTACATCTGACTAACTGGAGCAAAAGCTGGTTATGCTTTCAAGTCTGCAAAACAATGTCAGTACAGCTTCCCCCTTAAAGAGAGGTTATTGCCATCAATCAGCTATTGCATGGTCCTGAGTCCCACAGAGGCAGAGGACTTATTATATTTCTCAGGCATGGTCAGGTCCATGGTCAGATTTCAGTTCCATGCCTGCCAAACTATTAAGGTACAATACTTTGTTTTCCATAATGCAATCTTTGCCATCACTGGCAAATAGTCATGATTAAAAGTGCATCCATCTGGCTCTTACAAAGACAAATTATCACATTAATCTGTTACTCTACCTATATTTGAAATTGTATACTTATTTTCTTTTGTGTGAGTCATCCTCTGTTTAACAAAATGGACAAGAGACATAAAAGTGGTTTGGTAAGCAGTGACAGAAATCATCCTGTGACAAAGCTGTCTGTGAGAGGGCTCAGTGCATGTAGAGATAAGCTCAAGTCCCACGGTGAGGATATGTGCTGAGATTGGAGGATGACTAGGACACACCTTGAGCAAACACTTCATTAGCCATGAATAATAAATGAAGACACTGGACAAAACTGAGTGAAATGCTTACAAGGAAAGAAAGAAAGAAAGAAAAAGAGCTGAACTGTCAATACCTTGTGGTATTTGTAAAGAGCAAAACAGTGTGCAGAGCTGTACTAGAAACCTAACACCAGCAAACTCCCCTGATAACCAGCAGCTCAGATACCTTCCTTCTCCAAGCTTACAGGGGATCAAATTTGACTCTCTAAAGATTAGTATAATGGGGCAGCTGACTAATGATTTGTTTTTACTGAGTTTCTGAGGTCCCAACGTACATAAAAAGACTTGAAGGGATAAGATCACTATGTAATTATACAGTGGAAGTCTTATAAACTTCATAGTTCTGGTACAGTAAAATAATTGTTCAGAGTTTGTATCTCTAGCTACAGTAATTAAAACAATATTTATAATATAAGCAATTATATAAGTATATATAAGCATATATATATGCATATGTATGTATAATATAATATAATAAGTAATAAGATTATTCCTAGATCCTACTTGAATGTGTTTGCCATAGACTGTCAGAGTCTGTCAGAAAGCATGCAAGACTTGGTTGAGGATTTCAGGTATAAAGGAAGCAATCATTAGGGCAGTTGATGAAAATAATTTTAATTTTCTTACCTTTTTGTCTTACCTGCAAAATAAATTTTCTCAATGGATGAGATTGGGATTTTCTAAAATGGGGGCGTTTTAAAACAGTTGAGGGTGCATTTTACTTGGAAAGTAAACATCAGCCTTTGTGAGACTGTAAGGGGTGATATTTATCTCACTAGTACTTATCATGGGACACAGGACATGACAGGAACTTGGAGTACTTAATAAGAAATGTAATGAAATGAAACTCACATCACCCTTTGAAATGCTGTAGAGTAACTAACGCTCCTTAATTAGTCCTTTATCTTGTTGATGCCTAAGCCGTTAGAGTAAAATCTGAGTGTCTTATATGTCCAGTAAATAAAAGGAAGAATAACTTAATATAGTGCGTAAGAAAAAAAAAAAAAAGGAAAATAGAGGTCAAGAATGTTTTGAAAGCCCTGATTCTTGTAAGTACACTTACTGTGGTACAGACAGGGTAGATGTGAATTATTTATGGGCTGATGGTGCAGGATGGCATGTCATTTCACACACCATCAGCCTCAGAAAAATACCCCTAATTAAAAGAAAAAAAAGAAAAGCAAACCATGCCATTAATAAAAACCATACAACAGACAATTTGAAAAGTCTGTGCTGAAATCGGCAAAAGACCACTCAAATTAAATGCTGGAAGTGTGTCTCCTTCATGTGTCCTGTTATAAGGCAATACACGAGTTGGGGAAGGTATGGAAATGGCAAACTGATAGACAGGAATGTGAAACAGGGATCTGGGGACAGGATATTCATAAAGGTCTGCCTAAATTTAATCAGGGGAGTCTTTAGGTGCTGGAGTGGTGTGTTCCTCTTGGGGTGACACAGAGCGCCTAAAGTTCCTTTGCAGATGGAAACCTGAAATTGTCTTCTAAAGGGACAAACTTCTTGTTCTCCAAGGAGAAGTGAGAGGGCCCAGCCCAGCTACCCTAGGCCCTGGGAATGCCTGCAGCACAGCCTAATCATGTCTGCAATAACTGTGCCTCACTTTGAAGCCAGTTTTAAATGACCTTAGCAAACTACTTCAAATCCAAAAATTTAAAATAAAATCGCTATGTGTCTAGTTCATATTAAAAAGAACACAGTAGAAGAGGACCCATATCCTCATCTTTTTTTAGCTTGTCTATTGAACTGTTTTATTATTTGCTTGGTTGATAGCACTGCCTTTTACCAACCTTTTTTAATTTTTTAAGCACCAAATTTTTTAACCTTTGGACAGGAAGTTCTCTAAACTGGGTGTCTTCTGTCCTCTTTTGGAAAGAATTTTGGAGGGAATTTAAGAAAAACTAGTTGAGTGTTGGCAAACTTTTCTAAAATGCATTATCTCAGAAAATACCCTCCTTGTAGGCAGCAGTGTTTGGGCAGGGCTCAACTTTCATGACATATCAGAAAACATTTTATTGGGACACATCGTGGAACCACCTTTGCAAAGCTGCAGTTTGCTCATTCTCTGCAGAGAATTTTGATTAAGTGTCTTCCAGCAGAGAGTAGGCACCATCCCAGGTTTTCCCCAAGGGTGCATTTCTGGACTGCCACCAAATGGGATGTATCATATCCAGGACTGTAGAAGTAAATATGGAGCAGGGAGTTTCTTCTCTTCCATGATCATCAGTTGCTGCTGTAATAATAAATAAAATAATCCAGGATATGCCCTTTATCTGAGAACAAATGACTGTATGCAGTTTGCATCCATGTGATTTAATGCTCTTTCCCCTGAAACCAGTGGCCTTGCCTGTGTCTTTTATCCTTGGAACTAGTTGTGCACTAAGCCATTTATGGTGGTTCTCTGACAAAATATTATTTACTGTGAGTGAAACTTATGCAAGTGAGCATGCAAATCATTAAAAAATAGTAAAACTGTGGTTTCAGCAGTCCTCTATGCTAGTCCTGGGCAGTTTCTCTTGTTAATCTGAATGCAGAGGACTAGAGGGAGTTTTCTGGGAGAAAAATGTCAACCATGAAAGCTGGCTAGACTGAAAAATGGAATGGAAGCTGTGACTGACCAGCCAAGGATTTTAGGAGAGGACAGACTGGAATCTGGACAGAGTGTGAAGAGGTTAAGACTGCATGGAGGCAGGTCTGACAAGCTGATATGGCAGAGCTGGGAGAGTAAACTGCACTGGCCAGGAAAAAAAATTTACCAAATTTAATGAAATAATTTCTGTTCTGACCCAATATCTTCTGCTTGATCCATACTATAAATATTAGAGAAGTAAAAAATTTTGATTTTAAACTTTATAAAAATGGAAAACTAACTTATTGGAAGCAAGAAGTTCCAATAGATAACATGGATTTCAAAACATAAAACCTAAGTTTGGATTTCAGATGACACAGAGTACATTGTTACACATCTTTCTGTTAACAGTAAAGAGGCATCTGCTACCATTTTCTGCATGGGGGACACTTAAACATTGAAATCAAGTAATTCCTGAAGCTTCTGTTGGGCAGACTCAGTAGACTGATCCCCTCAATTTCCCATTATAAACAGAGTTTCTAGGTCTCATGCCTCTTCAGCTCCTTCCAACTCACTTTACATCAATTCCTCAGCACTACAGACACCAAAAGTGAATGGTGCATTCCCATGGGCTCGTAGCATGCCATGCAGTGCTGCGTGGCTGTGCTGCTCCCTGACACTCCCAGCTCAGCAACAGCAGTGCTCACCCTGACGGCAGCTCCTTGCTTTAGGCTCTGGGATTAAGCTCTTCTAAGCGCAGAGACACTGCCTTCCAGAGTGTTGCTTCATCTAAGATTTATGCATTATGGATTCTCCCTCTTCTCTCCCCCACATTGTTCTTTGCAGAAATGTACTAAATATATGAAATCCACTGGCAATTCAAGGGCTGCTCTCCGGTCCCTTTGGGTTTCACTTAAGGAAATTTTATGAACAAACAGTAGAAGAGATTGGAACTTGTTTGGTGTACTAGGTTTGTGTTTAATATCACATGAATTTTATACATGAAGTAGTAAATATCCTTCCTTATTCAAAGGGCAACTTTGCTGTTAAAACTGAAATATTTGACTTTTGTCAATTTTTATCACTAACTTTTTCAGAAAAAATCCAAATATTAACGTTTTAATTTGATAATTTTTGATGTAGAACTTTGACATTTTTTGACCACGAAAATATCCATGATATAATAATGTACTGTAAGCCCTCTTTATAGAATTTTCATTGGAAACCTCATCTTTTTTCAGCAGAATTGTTCATAAAAATACTGACTAAAGCCTGGACACCTTACAGACATCTCATGCTCTGATATTGAGCCATTTTTCTTTTTTTCTGGATCATTTTATTGACCATGGGGAAAAAAAAATAGAAAAAGAAAAAAAAAAAGAAAAAAAAAGAAAAAAAAGAAAAAGAAAAATATATGAAATATATGTAAAAAATAAACCTGAAAAAATCTGCAGTTTAACACCTCTTGTAGCAGAAGTAAAGTACCTTCTAATTCCTACTATAGGACTGAAATATTCCACCATTACATCTCATGTAGACCTCTTAAGTATGTGAAGAACTCTTAAAGACTTACTGATATTTAAACTATCAGTTTGTTCTTTTTTCTTTGATACCTTGTTTTCTAAAGAATCCACTTTTGTCATCATGAATTTTCCCTATGGCAAATATTTCACCATCACCCTTTGTGGTGAATGGATAAAACAAAATAGTTTAACTACTCTACTCTGACCTTATCTTTTTGTTTTATGTTCAGAGTGATTTAGTGGTTCTACTGACTTTATGAAAAAGTGACTTTTTTTCTCCCTCATGGTTTTGTTTGCTTAATTTTAATGGAAATATTTTCCTCTCTATACTGAAGAACATACACACTTCCTCAAACCAACAGGTGCTAACAGGGATGATCAGTCACCTTCCTGAATGACTGTACGAAAGTCCAAAGATTGTGGCTACTTTTTTTCCTCACCACTTAGTGGAAGCATTTTTTAGTCATATTTTCTACTCCTGATGAAGTGTTGCTCACTGACATGTTACAATTTGGCAACATCATTCTTCACATTGTGTCATTTTTATTTGTGCATCTTTTAACTAATTGCAGGTTAAATACATAGTCTGATGGAGAGGAGGAAATGTCTTTAAGAAGTCTCAGAATTGCAGAAGGAAACCAGGAGGGAAGGAACCTCCAGGGGTTTCTAGTTTAACCCCGTCTCAAAGCAGGTCTAATAACTCAGGGCCTTCCCCAGTCAGGTTTTGATTATCTCCAAAGACAAAGATTTTTCAGCGTCTCTAAGTTCCTGTTCCAGTATTTGTTCACCTTCAGAGTTAAAAATCTTCACAGCTTGTATTGAAGGTTGTGCCCGTTGATTCTCAGCCCTCAGCTGCACTTGACACCTTGTATAAAGACAAACCAGCTCAGGTACTTGCACAATCAAAGAATCAGATTCTGTGATGAATTTGAGAGAAAGAAACCATCTTCTTACAAATATCCTGAGTCTCCTTTCAGACTGAATTAACCTATGATCTGGGCTGAATGCATTCCAGTGCTGCCATTCCTCTATTAATATTGTCTCAGGCCAGTAGTTTAAGGCCATGAGACCACGATCTGCCAGAAAAAATTCCTTGCTGGAATTGGGCACTTATTTTACCTAAAATATTCCCAGTTTAAACGGATTCATAGGTTGTCAATATCCAATCCATTAACACATAAAATTAATATTAGCTATTTGGATAACTAAAGAATTCTTAGTGTTGACTTCCAAATTCTTTCTATTTCATTGTATGAGCTGTTCTGTTGCAAAAAAGAAACCATTTTCTCAGCATCATGGAAATTTTACTTTGCAATTTCTGAGTAGTGGAGAAAAAAAAAGACTGAGAGATCTCATTTCTGAGAGGCAGTTAGTAACCACAGGACATTTCTCCAGAAGGAATTATGAAGAATGGATGGTAGCTACTTTGAGATACATCTCACCAAAGGAGCTCTTCTAAGAAACACTGGTCTTGGCCTAGAGCAGTTCTGGAAAAACGAAAAAACAAACAAAGAAAAAACAAGCAAACAAAAAAACCCCAACAAAACACCAAAACCAAAAAACAAGCCATGTAAAAATGTGTTGCAGAACAAAACCCAGAAAGAAAAATACATTAAGGAATAATAAAAGTAAAAATGAATATGTGGGAGCCAGAATATGTACAGTGTCTGTGTGGGTGGACAAGCAAGTGGGGATATGCCAACAAGAAAAAGGCTGATATTTCCTATTCTGTAAACTTAAGATATAAACAAACTTTCTGAGGTCTGTTGAAGCTTAGCTTCTCTGACCTTGCTCCTACCAAGTGGTGGGGCTAAAAGAGTAATATTTATGGTTTCGTGTTCCTGTAAAGAGAAAACGCTCTTACTGCAGCTCAGTTAATACTCAGTGGATGTTTCCACTCTTTTTGCCATTATGATCATTGGAAAAAAAATGCTAGCAGGATCGTGCTGACTATTGCTAGATCTCATTTTAGGAGTAGTGTACTTTGCTGTACTCCATAATCAAGAATACAATCAACTCCATGAAGATTTCTTCTGCTCTTCTACTTTCTACCTAAGCAATATCCCCTCAATATTCCCTTCCTCATGCTCTATGCATTGTCCCATCCCTCCTCTCCATGCGCCTCAGTTCCAAAATGCACTCAACCCTCCCTTTTCCAGTTTTCCTTTTGAGCCTGGTTCATCTCCAAAGTACCATTGGATTCATTTCTGCTGAGATCATCTGTCACCTCCTGCACTCTCACAAGACTTCAGTGAATTCTGGGACCATCTCCAACTGCGTATCTAGGAAATAAAATAATTAAGGGCTGCTTCAAGCCTAGGGCTGGCCTAATTTCTTCAGACCTATTCCTGCTCCCCATCCAGGATAAAGCGCTGAAGTTCCACAGAGCACCTTCTTAGCCCACCACCAGAAAACCTGAAGTAGACAGAAGAGCACACAAGGAACTATCCCTATTTACTGCCTCCATCCCCACCAGCCTCACTGTGCTGCTCTAAACAATGTTGAATCCTTTAAATCATAATTACAAACCAGCCTGTTCCATACTCCACAGTGACAAGACAAGAATGAAGTAAGGAATTATGACTGCAAGGTAGGGAAATAACTGCCAATAATATCAAGAAACTATCCAATCAATGTGTTATTCATGGTATTTTTAAAGCAATTGTTATAACTGATAATAACACTAACAATAATAGTACTTATGATTGAAAAGACATATGAAACTTGTTCAGCTAAAATTTTAGTTACAAACTTTTAAGTCATCTAGTCAGAAAGAGATTTGAACATTTTAAAGCAACACTGGGATCATTCATATGTTAGTTCAATAACCTGTGATGCCTCATAGAAATAATCCGACACTCAAAATTTTAGTTCAAAATATGGTAAACCCTACTGTTTTCTAGAGCACCTTTTTTACAGCTCCTGGATAGGAAAATTAATAGCTAGAAAGGTAAACAACAGCACATCATTCTCAGCTGAAAGCACACATGAAAGTCTACCAAGGGCTGAGAGCAGAATGGTCCAAGAGTGACCGTGGAGATCACACCATGCCTCAGGGATCCCACTGCCTCCAGCCTCACTCCCACACCTCAAGAGAACCCAGAGGTTCCACAGCTGCACAGGGCTATGTGCAGGGTCAGAAGTTGTTTGGCTGAAATATCTGTATCAGCTGTCTGAACACCCACTCCTCCACCCTGGGACCAGTGATTGGATCAGATGGAAGAAATTTTTCTGCCAGATGTGACCCATGGGCCATGTTTTGAACTGTGCTGATTTAGTTTTACAGTGTTTAGAGCCTAGTTCTCTCCTCAGTAAAGACTAATGAAGATTTGGCTAGTAAGGTCAGACTCTGTGCTCCTAGTTTTTATAACATACCTATCATTAGGAGTGTTTTGGAAAGAAGGAATCTTACCATTATTTTTGTTGTAATCCATAGTGGAAATTTTCTAAGTTTCAGACTTACAGACTCTCCACATTCTGTAACTAATTCTAGTAGCTTTAGGGAGTTCCTCAGCTGGGACAAATCCAGGCTCATCTCTGTCTGGAACATATCCAGGCTCACTTCTACTGGGGGGCCTTGAAGTTTTCCAGCATCCCCAGCCATGATGCAGACCCATTTGGGACTTCTGCCTTCAGGCTGGCCATTCTGTAGTTTACAGAGTTCCCAGGACTTGGGTAGGCCTGCCAGAATCACAGTTTCTGCTGGAATCTTGCCTTGGATTTGGCAAAATTTTATCAAACCCAAGCTGTTTAGAGTGAAATATTTCACACTCAACCAACTGAAATTTTTTAGCAAACTTTGTTTCAGCAGAAAATTTCTGACCGATTCTATCTATTAAGAAAACATCAGGTCCTTAGGGAATGCTATACAGTGCCATCCGAGATACTGAAGTGTTAATTCCTATGAAGAATCTACTGTAACAATATAAGCATCTATTTGGTATCTGGATTTGTTTAATGATCATTGTATGTGGTGTTACAGTCTCCAGAAACAATTAATGTTCAGATTCAGTGGGCTGTTGCTTCCTCAGATTTTGCAAAATGATGTATGTTCTCTTGTCCTGGTGGCTGGCAGCTGCATTTGGAACCAAGGAAGCCTCCATTTCAAAGGAATCCACCTATGTGGGTGATACCATAAAGGACTGTGCTGCCATTCAGAAGGATCTCAAAGGGTTAGAGAGATGGGCAGAGAGGAGCAGCTTGAAATTTAACAAAGGCAAATGCAGGGCCAGGCACCTGGGGAAAAATAACTCCACGCACCAGCACAATCTGGGGCTAACCTGCTGGGATTCATCTCTGTGAAGAAGGACCTGGGGGTGCTGGTGGACAGCAAACTGTCTGTGAGCAGCAGTGCCCTGGTGGCCAAGAAAGCCAATGGTGTCCTGGGGTGCATTAAGATGAGCATTTCCAGCATGCTGGGGGAGACAATCCTGCTCCTCTACTTAGCCCTGGTGAGGAACATCTGGAGTGCTGTGTCCAGTTCTGAGCTCCTCAGGACAAGAGAGATGTGGAGCACCTGGAGAGAGTCCAATGGATGGTGACAAAGATGATTAAGGAACAGGAGCATCTCTCTTATACAGAAAAGCTTAGGGAGTGGGCTCTGTTAGCTGTAGCCATGATATTATGAAAAATCCTCTGCTGGGATTTTTCCTCTCCTGAGAAGCTGAGGAGCCTCAGGAGAGAAAGGTAAACAATTACTATCTGCTGCTGTGGAATGCAACAGGTGCATCTGTGATTGGTCCATGTGGATTGTTTTCCACTGATGACCAATCACAGCCACCTGTGCCAAGGCTGTGAGCAGTCACAGGATTTTGTTATTCTGTTCTGTTCTTGTTGTGGCTTTCTGATCTCTCTGGTTTTTTAGTATAGTTTTAATGTAGTATTTTAATATAATATTTAACATAATAAATCAGCCTTCTGAAATGGAGTCAAGCCTTGTGTCACCACATGCGGAGAGTCCGTGACAGTTAGCCTTGAGAAGAAACAGCTGAGAGGGGACCTTATCAATGTACAAAAGTATCTGAAGGCAGGGTGTCAAGAGGAAGGAGACAAATGGTGGTGCCAAGCAATAGAACAAGAGACAGAAACAGGCAACCAGCAACAGGACAAGGAAATGGCCTCAAGCTGTTCCAGAGGAGGTTCAGATTTGACATCAGGAAGAATTTTTTTCAATGAAAGGGTGGTTAAGCCGTGGAATGGATATCCAGGGAGGTGGTGGAGTCACTATCCCTGGAAGTGTTCAACACATGACTGAATGTGGCACTTAATGCTATGGTTTACTTGGTGTGGTGGTATTCAATCAAAAGTTCAATTTGATGATCATGGAGGTCTTTTCTAACCCTAATGATCTGTGACTCTATGATTCAATGGAAGTGATACACTTGAACATGAGTAATAACTTCTTTACTGTGAGGTTGACTGAGCACTGAAACTGGCTGCCCAGAGATGTGGAAGAGTGTCTTTCCCTGGAGATATTAAAAACACATCTGGAGACAATCCTGAGTAACATGCACTAGGTGATACTGTTGGAGCAGGGAGGTTGGACTAGATTGCCTCCAGTGGTCCCTTCCAACCTGACCCTTTCTGTGATTCTGTGATTCTGAGATGGGATGGTGAAAAACGTGCATAGTAAATGGAACAGGGATGATAGATCAAAGATGGATCAGAAGAGTTATAAGCAGGATAATAACTCCCTCAGCCACTCTCTAGGTGCTGTGCTCCTAGGGACTTTGGAAGCTCATTTGCCTGATGAGCAGTTTTACACACTTCTCATTCATAATATACTTCACATTCATAAAATGGACTACAACCATGTCCTCAATATCTACTATCTCATGATGACTGAAAACAACCAGCAGTATTCAGGTAACAGAATGATAAGAAGAAAGAAGCTGTAGAGAACACACAATCCCTAGTTTGATACATTTTTAATCACTATTTTATCAGTATGAGCACTGAGTTTGCAGTATAAATAATGGGGAAAATATGGTCTGTACCTAAACCTTACATGTAGGATTCTTGCTAACATGATAGACATTGTAAAAATATAAAAACATAGTAATAATCTACAACCTATGTTCTGACTGCGTTAGAATCAAGCACTATTGTGTAGTAAAAAAATATTTAAATAGTATTCTTCTTTTATGGATGATGCAATATCTCTTGATATTTACAACACTTATAAAAGGCTAAACAACATACTTTAACCATACAATTTGCCTCATATTTCACCATTCCATTTGTTTTATTGTTCCTATAAAACATTATTCTCTGGGCAGTTTAGATGAGTGAAGAGCTGACATACTGCTGGCCCTATATCTCTTCCTTCCATAGCTCTAGACAGATTTGTCTCTGGAGTGATTGGTCTCAGTATTCCTAGGCACTACAGGAGGATTAATTTTTTTTTTTTTTCAGTTTATCAATGTGCTTTTGTAGCAATCCTCAGAAAAAAAAATCAAAGGAAAACAAAATAGATAAGGAAACTAAGGTTATTGGTTTGCAAAATCAGTTGTCTGAATTTGAACTGAGATCTAATAAATGCCATTTATGTTTAGGGCTAGGTTAGAAGGCTAGAAAAGTAGTCAAAATTAAATTTACTAGCTGAAGGGTGAGAAGGAATGTAGCAATCCCACATTCTGTTAGAGGAAAGATGAAATGTATGGAACAATTGGGAGGGAAAATGAGTTCTGAGATTCCTGGGTTGGTTGGCAGAGGTTACTCTGTGAAGTGGGCAGCTGCTGGAGGTGTTGCTATCCTAGCTTTCCCAAGAAAAACAAGCAGCAGGACCCCAGTCTTTTGCAGTTTGTTATCCTACATTTTTTCCCTATGCCTAAAGTCAGCAAAAACAGGAAAAATCCCCAGCGATATTTAAATGAAAATGGCAAATAAAATGTGCCAGATGACAGCAAACACAAGCAATAATATTTAAAATAGCTGTGGTTATTTCCTCAGTAGAGATGGGACTAGAGTTACATTGCAGTGAACATACCTGGAAAAGTGCTGCATGTTCTTTGTGCCATGCACTGTGATTTCCAGAGAGAATTCTTGTCATTTTAGCTTTTTGGGCTGGTGAGACTTCAGCAGAGAAAAGGAATGATGGAATTGATTGTAACAACCTTTTTCTTTTCTAAATCAGTTTATTCTTTACAAGACCCTGCAAAATGAATTTTTCCAGTACTAGAAGTCCATTCCTGACTCAATTTTTTTAGCTCTATTGGCATAATATGTGAATACAACTGTGTTGGAGATTAATTCAAATAATTTATCTTGGTGGCTAATGCCAAAACTCTTTGCTTCATGATAAAAATTACCTGGAGAAATGTGACAGAAGAATTTGAATGTCTAAAGGAAAAGCAGTCTGTTCTGGGTGGTTTTGCACCTTTGCAGGGCAATCAACAAAAAGCAAATATTTAAGATAAATATTTAAAAAATGATATGTATGTTTTAGTGACAAGTTTTCTTGCAGATACCTGTGTATGCAGCTGGTGTCACTGTTTTATGCACATTGATAATATTCTAGAAGACTAAAAGGGTTTTGCAGTGGATATACAAAAAAATATACTACAGATAGCATACTTCAAAAATGCAGCATAATTCAGTGTCTCTCCAGCAGTAATTTGTTCAGAAATTCTGAAGCAATAAAACCTTATAAAAGTAAAGACTACTGCTACAAATTATCCCAGTGTCTCTTGTTAAGTCTGACATGGTTTCGGGCCAGCTGATTCTGATAATGCCTAACCAGACTTGCTAAGAATTTTACTGCATTTTTCTAGGTTTGCTTTGTTGCTGATGTTTTTCCTTCAGTGATGAGATAGTGCCATGCAAAAGTTCTGGTCATTGAAATGACAGAAGACCTTCAGATTATTTCAAAACCACATTTCATCCTTATCCAGCATTTTTGTTCAACATTCACAAATATCTCTCCTTTGACCAGAAGTATCCTGCAAGTTCATCTTCTAGACAGCCATGCCAGGTGTAAAAGAAAACCCTAAAGAGCTTTAAATGAGACTTCTGCCTTTATGGAGCATACCAAGGTCTTGAAACTATATATCCTTTATTAAACTCTTCTCTGTTCACATAGGGAAGAGCTTATCTTCTCTAGGCATGGGGGAATGGTGGAGGATTAAACATTTGTTGAGCCATGCTGAAAGCCTGGGTAGCCCTTGGTCTTTCAAAGAATTGTCAAGATCTTTCCCCAGAATGGAAAAACAAAACCCAGAAAACTCAAAACAAAAACAAACACCCTCCCGAAAAAAAAGCCCCAAACCAAACCAAACCAAACCCAACCCAAAACCAACCACCACCAACAACAACAGAAACCTGACAACAAACCCCCCCAAAAACAAACAAACAACAGCAATAAAAAAACCCAAAACAAAACAAAAAAAATTTAAAAACCACACTGAAAAAAACCCAAAACAAAACAAGGCTAAAAATCAAAAAAAAAAAAAAAACCAAAACAAACCAAAACCACACCAAACCCCCAACAGTTGCCTGGAAGACAGCTTAATGGATCCTCCATGTGGTTAAATAATGCATCACCAGGCCAATATTCCAACAGGGCTGCACGGCAGTGCAGTTTGATGTGCTCTTAGGCTGCTGCAGAAATTACTGCAGATCAGGAATTCAGTCAGACATTTCCCTGGCCATCCTGTGGTACATCAGGTCTAGACATTGACACAGAGGCCAGGTCTGCAGAATAAATTCTGGCTTACCATAGTTAGTTAGGTGTTGTGACGAAGTGTGACTGTCAGAATTATGGCAATACAAACTGCTAGCATAGACATGATTTTCTAGCAAAGCTTTTTATGTGCCCAAACAGTGTCTTTAATTTAGAAAAGAGGCCACAAACTCAGCCAGCAAAATCATAGTTTTGCCAGTCTAAAATATATGGCTTCACATTCTTTCTGAGGATATATATCAGGTGGGATGGTAGGAAGCTTTCCAAAAGCAGACCTTTGCTTCATTTGTAAACATTTTTATTAGAAAATTAATATGTCTCAAAGATTTGGTTTGTGTCATTTCTCCAAAGTCAGGAAAATTCATTAGATCAACATTTGTTTGAAATTTGAATTTCCACCTCCTTCTACCTCATATATTATCTGTGAAATGTGGATTAGAGTATTCTCCTGCTTGACAGGAGTGTTGTACATATGTTTATTGAAAAAAAGGAGTTTCTCAGGTACCTTAAGCTCACAGAGCTTTTTTTGGAAATAGAAACACTCTTTTTTTTTTTTTTGTTCAAGTTCTATGGGAAAATACACTTTTTAACAAGTGTTTTTTGACTCAAAGGCTTCCAAATTTCCAGCCATTTTAAGACAAGAGAAGGATGGTGGGTTCAGGAATCTGACATGTCAAGATGATGTATAATTTTTTACTTATTATAAACAATGAAAAGAAAAGAAAAATCTGTTCCAAACTTGGATAAAGATTCAAAGAACACAATGTTACCTTCATTTAGCTACCATCCCAGGGAAAATCTGAAACTCCATTACTTTCTGACTACAGCCTGACTAAATATTAACAGAAGAAAGTATACCTAGAAGAGTTAGAAAAATTTCTATAATTTATCAGTAAGATGTATCAAAATCAGGAAAACAGATATTTGAAAAGCACAGCACATGAAAAAAAGAATGTGTTTGCACCCTAAAATAAGAACAAAGAAATAGTAAATCAAGACTTGGTCTTGCCTCTGGCAAACACCAGAGTTTCTGAAATCCAGACCAGGTCCTGGGCTTTAGGTGGCTTTGTGGTTACACAGATAGCAGCATCATTATGCTCCTGCCATGCAAAAGGTTGTGCAACTGAGAGATTAGAGATGCAGTTGACCACATAAGTACTTTCCCGAGTCCTGTTTTATTGGTGTTTTAAGCTGAAAACACTGAACAAATTAGGTCTTGATGGAGAAATACCCCACCACTAACCAGTGAATACCTTGCCTGCTGCAGTGCAGGTACCAGTCACTCCTGCTGAGCCTCAGCCAGCTGCAGTAGTCATGGCCCATCCTGTGAGCCATGGCATTGCTGCAGTGTGTATTCTTACCCTGAGCCTTTTATACAGCAAAATATGCTTGTTTATTTTTGTTTTAAGCTGTATAATCTGTCCATACTCCAACTCAGCTAAAAAGTGTATGCAGTAAGATTTAGGGTGACTGAGCTAATCAACTTTACTTAGTAAGACACTGAATTTGCTCATGGACTCATGCTTTATTTCTGTTATATTGGTTTCTACATTCACAAAATTTCCACCAGGCATTCTGTAGCCTGGTGGGTAGGAACACTTGTGTTTACTGTGGTTTAAGAGTTAGACACCAGAATACAAAGAGAGAGCCTAAGTGCAGCTCGGGCAATTCTGTTCCTTTCATGAACATGAACATGTTTTTCATGAACATCTAGAAAGGATAAGACACCAGGGCATGGACTGAATTATCTATAAACA
Organism: Pyrgilauda ruficollis; assembly: GCF_017590135.1. Lineage (NCBI taxonomy): Eukaryota > Metazoa > Chordata > Aves > Passeriformes > Passeridae > Pyrgilauda > Pyrgilauda ruficollis. Next base: position 3,210,929 of record NW_024525712.1, read on the forward strand.
TTGACATAATATTCAGTATATAAAATTCTCAAGTCAGATTTTCTATTTCAGACATTTTATTTCCTGACCATTATCAGGCTGAATTTGTCTCTTTAGATACTTATTCACACCTTTGGTCTCTTATAATTTTAAAGTGCACAAAAAGGTATTTCCATTTGCATCAATTTAATTTATAGATCTTGCCTTATAGTAGCATTAAGTGTCCCTCTTTTGTGTAATATCAAAATTATGGGGTTTCATACTCAGAGAATCAAACATTCCTTGTGAGTATAACTTCCCAATCCTTTCATGAAAATGAAATAGTGAAAATGGTGATTGAAGAGAACAGATTCAAGACCACGTTACAAACTGTCATGTTATATTTCCTGAACTATGTTTCATTGGATGACCTTCAGGACTATTAGAAAAGTGATTTCAAAAGTTTTCAGATTGCTTTAGTGGATATGCCATTCAACTGATGTTAACATTTTAATATATTGAATTTATTGTGATGTAAACACCCTAGAGTTTTTCTCTCATGAAAAAAACTAAAGAACAGATAATCAAATTGTGTTGGCATGCTGCCACTTTCAGTACCAAGACCATGTTATGTCAAGGCATTTGGATGATGGTAGATCTTTTTATGCAAGGTAGCTTTCTGTTTATAGCTACAGTAAAAAATGTGCTTTGAGGAAGGAAGGAACAAAGTTCTGCAGCACTTAAGCAAAAGCAATAGACCACTGACATTAGTGTGCCTTTGGATACGCAGTGAATTATCCTTGGCTAAGGGCCAAACGCCCATCCAGCCTCTCCCTCATTCCCCTTCCGTAGCAGAACAGGAACAAAAATAGGATGAAAAAGCTTATGGTTTGAGATAGTCAGGGAGACCCCTTACCCACTATTTTGGTGGACAAAACAAATTGTTCTATGAGAAATTAATTTTATTTATTGCTAATTACAGGTGAATTGGGTAGTAAATAACAAAACCCTCAAAATTTAGAACACAGCCTTTTCTCCCCCTATTTCTAGGCTCATCTCTACTTCATTAGTATTTTAATTCCCTTTATTTTTTTCCTATTTTTTACCTTTCCTTCTGCTTTATTTTTAAATGACATATTTTTCTTTCTTGCTTCTTACCCTACACTTATTGTATTTTTAAATAGACAGCAGTGCAACCTTACTTCAGCAATCATTTTAGACAAAATTATTTTTTACCATTCTTATTTTCCCTCAGGCATCAAAAGTATCAAAACAGAGAAAAGTGCTTGTTCTGTGAAAATTTTTGTTGTTATTTCTAGAGCTGGTCTAAAAATAGAAATCATTTTTAGTGAAAAAATATTTCTGAACAGTATTCTGCTTTTTAAAGATTCAAACCTTTTCCAAAACACCATAAAAGTGATAAAAATAGCAAATAAATTCAATGCAAAATGTAACAGATTAGTGTTGTTAAAATTCAGTGAAACCTCTCTGACATGCAGAAGTAATCTCTGTGAAACACCGCTGTGAAATACTGCTTCCAAAGCTATTCTGAATGCATTTGATATCTACTGCGGAATTTAATTTGTATCCCCAAAATATTGGTAAATTCAGCGGGATTGTTCTTATTCCACAGCAATTTCAGTTTCAGTAAAGAATAGATATTTTTTAGTCTGATGAACTTATCTATGTGAGCTTGCATCACTTGATAATTGATGCTTAAAAGGAGCTTTGTAACACTATGGACAATTGTCCATAGAAATGGGTTCATTTACTTCTGGAGTATCCTATCAATGGTATATTGCAGTGAAATTTTTATTATCTATAACTTGGCTTTCAAAGTTATGCCAGCTACTTCATTTTTTTCCATTGCTACCCTATATCTAGAATTATTTTCTTATATTTAATGGCAAATCCTACCCTGTTAACCAGTTTTAGGAAATATTTTGAGGTTTTCTATCACTGCAGTGACACCTGGTGTTGAAAGCAAAGTTGTTAATAGCTCAAAGGTATAGGAGAATCCATTTCATAGCGTGTATTGTCTTAAACCCACCCATATCTCTGACTTTTCAGAGCCTTGTAACTTGAAAGAGAAGGAAAGGGAGAGGGCTAGGAGCAGAAAATCAAGGGGGAAGGACGGAAGGGGAGAAAGGGAAAGGAAGGAAAGAAGCAAGGGAGGGAGGGAGGGAGGGAGGGAGGAAGGAAGGAAGGAAGGAAGGAAGGAAGGAAGGAAGGAAGGAAGGAAGGATTTTCACAGTTATTAAATGATACTTATCAGTTGCTGCATGGATAAGACTTCTCCCAAAAAAATAATAAAAAGAATTTGGTTTAACTCTGGTGTCCCTTGGTCATGGTCTAATATAGAAAAATATTGTCAAATAACTCTACTACACTAAAGACTGATTCAGACATTAGCACAGTTGCCAGGGTTAATTTTTCAAACTCACAATAGCAACTTCTCAAATTCATTTGATTTAGAAAAGCCCGAGGTGTCTGTGATAATAAATCAAACAGAGAAGTGGAATATCCCTGTATACTTTTCTTTTTCCTGAAGAGAAACACTGACTTAAAAAATAAAAAATAAGGGAAATTAAAGCATTCCTTTATATGTCTGTGTATGTTGTATATACATATGTTTCTGTTTCAACTGAAGAAATGTAGTTCTGCGATTGAATATAGAGAAATGCTTCAATAAAGTCTAAGTGTAATATACAATCAATGGATTTAAATCCATATATACAGTTTTCTCTGTAACAGAATTCCTGTGTGCTAGCATACATAAAATATGAGCATCTCTAATAAACAGCAGCTGGAGTATATAGCAAGCTGGATCTTTGTGTGGAATATCTTTAAGGTGTTTTTGGCACAACTTCCAGGACTGTCTTGACCAACACTTTCCCAGATGTGTAGGATTATGGGATATATCTTCTGGAATCTCTCAGGAAAGCACTTTAATTCACAGCCACACCTGGGCTGGATATTGCAATCAGCTCCCATTTTCCACTTACAATTTTCCTTCCTCGTTCATTTTAATTTCTCTGTTTTCTCCCTTATCACTTAATATATTTTCCTCATTATTGGCATCTGGGCTGTGTGTTCTAACACAAACACCGAAAGACCAAATCAAGATTAAAAAAAAAAAGAGCAAAAATATTCCCATTTCAGATGGAAGAGCAGATGGAGCTCTTGGCACTTCAGAGGATTCAAATTGACCCTCTGCACCAAGCTCAGGGAAGACAGACTGTCACTGCTGACTGGAAAACACTAAAGAGACCTGTTTTCCCATTGAATATACAGTAGCATTTTCTAATTCTTTAGCTTTAAGCTGTGCATGGCCATGAAAGAGCAGCTGAGGGTTTTTTGGTTTTTTTGTTAGATTAGACTCTTTCATATCTCACGGATACTCTTCTCTTACTTTTTATGTTGGATTGATTGTCCTGAATTTTGAGATAAAAATTTCATTCTACATTTTTTTAAGTGCCTGAGAGAGGCTGTGATTAAGTGGTGACTACACCCTGTTCCTCCCCATGCCTTCTTGATAGTTTTAGAAGTCACATCAGAATCATCCAAGGATTAAAACACTCTGAACAGAAAGAGCTAAAAGCTCAGGTGGTGCAAAAGAATTCAGCTCTGCACAGAGCAGTTCACTATCTGTCCTGAATTCTCAAAGCTGGCCTAAGAACATTCAGGGAATAATTATCTTTCCCAGGTACTACGTACTATGATGGTTGCCTATTGTCAGTATTAACACACTGAGCCTTTAATGAGCTTTTTGAATACTTTGTGCTATTCCATTGGTTATAGTAGTGTTTCATTAAACTGATGCAAAATACTCAGTACAAAATGTAATGATTTATTCATTTTTTTTCTAAGTTATATAACTGCAATTTGAACATTTTTTTTCCCTGAAGAAGAGAACAGAGTTATACTTTGGTTAAAATTTTTCTGAAGAAATAAGGCAAACATAAGCAGTATAAATCTTAATGTAATATGTATCCCCTTTAAAGGCATCAAAGTCTCAGCTAAACTTAGAAGCTGGAAAACAGACACAAATCAGATCCTTTCAAAATGCTCAGGTAACTCAGATTCTGACAGAGCCTGAGACTTCTTGGAGATATCTCCTATTTTGGTATCTTCACCTTATTCCTTATTCTGATCAAACTGGGTCCATTATATCAAATATGCCAGTACCTGAAGGGAACTTACAGGAAAGATGAGGCAAAACTATTTACAAGGGTAACTAGTGACAGGACAAGGGGGAATGGCTTCAAACTGAAAGACAATAGGTTTAGATGAGTGAGATACTAGGAAAAAATTCTTTACTGTGAGGATACAAGACACTGGAAGAAGTTGCCCAGGGATGCCCCATCCCTCAAGGCATTCAAGGCAGTGTTGCATGCGGCTCTGAGCAACCTGGTCTAGTGGAAGGTGTCCCAGACCATGGCAAGGGAGTTGGAACTAGATATCTCCTTGGTTCCCTTCCAGCCCAAGCCATCCTATGATTCTATTATTTTTGTGCAGTCACATTCAGGAAAAAAATCTGTTCAAGAAGTAAGCAGGTGTTTTGAAATTATTTTTTATGTGAACAGAATGGTATCTTTGGTGCTTGACCAGCCTGCCTTTGTTTCCCTAAACCAGAGGAATGAGCAGGGGAGTAAGCACCTCTACAGGTTCTGAAAAAGTAACATGCTGTCAATATTTTAGAAAGGATATTCCATGATTTGAGCTAGATCCTGAACTGGGTGCAAGTTGCTGTATTCAAGATATTACTTTTCTGAGGAATTTTTATGAAAAATTTTAAGGAGAAGGTAGTCTCTGAAAGATATAATAAGGCTCCTCTCCTCCCTCCATGGAAAAGAACTCTACCCAGGAAATGCCAAGAATCCTCTTTCCAGACACAGATCACCGAACCTTTCATTTTGTCCACTTTCTTTGTTTTCTGTAATGGAAGTCTGAATAATCACTGAGTTAATTTTAAAGAGAACTCTGACAAAAAGCCACCAATTCCACCCTCTCTGTCATTTTTCATTGTACCATTGTGGATGTATTGCAAAGAGGTCTTATATTTGATGGCAGTACTTCCTCTGGCAGGAGCTGCAGAGCCACATCATACAGAGGCCCTACCATGAAAGATGCAGATATAACCTAAAACGTGCTGAGAGCCCTCATGATTTATTTAAATCCAAAATTAAAAGTCAGAGCTGTACAGAAATATCTCATCATATTTTGCTGAAACTAGGATAATAAAGAAAAATCCTTTGCTCTACTGAGTGCATAGCAAACTAAATGTGGCTCTTTTACTAATGCAGTTTTAGTTGTCCCACTCTACCTCAATTTTTAAATTAATTCATTTTTTTCATGCAGCCTTATTTTTCTCTATAAAACTGGCAAAAACAGATTAGCTTCAAAAAGCCTTTCTCTTTTAAATAGTTATTTTTCATTTTAACGGAAAGTAGAAACATCTGAAAATATGAACATCATTCGCCACTCAAATACAGTTTTGTGCCAAGTTTTGATAGAAAGAAAATTTTCAGCTGAGTGACAAACCAATAAATATGTAGGCTTAGAGTAGCTCTTCTGAGAAACTAAACTTCAAATACTAACTTTATAATACTAACAAAAATGTGCTAATTTTTGTGCTTATTTTTCTTACTTAGTTTGTTCCTGATGGTTAGGAAGTTGATTGTTCATTTTTCTACTGCCATTCACACCAGCTGCTATAAAGCAGCAATAAAAATACTCCCAGTGCAGATCTTGACCGTAGATCACTGTACCTAGACCCAGCTGCAGATGGATGGAGCAGCTGGTCCAGAGAGGTGCTGTTCCTGACTCCCACACACACTTGGTCATGATGCATGAACAGCACAGTTGCTCCCCAGCCACAATTCCCATTCAGTCACAGATTTATGAAGTAATGAGCCGCCTACCAGAAAAAAACAAAACCAGCAGCTCTCCAGCACACTTTAAACAAACACCCAAGAATATTCCATAATTATAAATAACTGCAACTCAGCCATCAGATGAATTACTAAAACTTTTTTACAAAACTTGTTAAATGGGAAGCAAATAGAGTAGAGCGAGGAAAGAAGGAAATATGCCTATGTTGGGAGATAGCAACATAAAAATTGGCAATTATTTTTCAGGGTATTTTATCCTTTTTTTAACATCAGTGTGGTGGTTGATGGGGCTGTTTTGCAATGATTTATTAATATTTCATGTAGCCTGGATGTTTAATAATTATAATGTAGACATGCCAGCTTACCCTGACTTCAGCTATAAGAGAAGCATGAAGAATGGTGTGAGATAAGATATGGATTCAGTAGTAAATGCCAATATTCTGCAAAGGGACAATAAGCAGTCTACATCTTGTGAGGATGCAAAGTCCTGGCTCCAAAGCAATTAACATTGTTTTTCACTAGCTTGGGTATAAGTGACCACCAAGGATTAGTGGCCAAATGGAAGTAATCTCTCTCAGAAGGGAGGTGGGAATTTCTTGTGAGGTGTTCCTACACAGTCCCTTTTTGTGGCATGTGTGCAAAACAGACCTGTGCAATCCACAGTTTGAGATGATGGGGGTTTTGGTAAGGAGGGCATGGAGGGGGCTTGCTGCCCTAAAATTATTTTCCTCTTGCTGTTTTGCTTCCAGTTTTAAACTATTAATTCAAGAAAAATAGTTACTGCAGCTGCCAAAGCTGTGAAGTTTTAAGTTCTTGGGCAGAGTATCTCCCAGCTGTATGCTGATACTGCGTAAAGAAATCATGCTGGTGGAGGATACACTTCTCTCCCCATGTCTAATTCTAGGGTTTCCATGTAAAAACAACCCAGGAACAGACAGAAGAAACTGAGTGCATAGTCTGAGCACCAGTGTTCAGCCTTGACCTGGACACTGCAGTTCCCAGAGGTGAGCTGTGCTGCAGATACTGCTTGCTTTCATCAGCCACCATAGCCTCGAGTAGACAAGAACTACACTTGCCCATTCAGTTTGATCTGATGGATGAGTGCAGTGAATCTGTAAAAAATAACTGTATATTACACATTAGACAAAGACCAGAAATATGGGCCTGAGAGTTAAAGTTTTAAACCAATTATTTGTAAAAAGATTTATATAACAAATATGTAGCCTGCAGTACACCTTTCAGAAACCTAATATTACTTGAATTTGCTTAGTATTATTTAGCTCTAAAGATCCCCACCTCCTGTATACTATTTGCTCCTGCAGAAGCAATACTGAAGTGTATTATTTATTTTGTTTTCTACCAATTTTTCTTGAAAAAAAACACCACTGACCTTTAGGCTTAAAAACAGTACAGTAACAATGGCTGATTTTATTTGATGTCAATTACCTTTGAAAGGGCAGATTCAATCCTTTATGTCTTTCTTCTTCAAGCAGAAGTAATTCAATGACTGGTCCTGTATCAGCAGGGAAATGGCTACATTATCTAATAGCCCTCTTCCATCTCTAACTTGTAAGATCCTATCAATGTCAATAGTTGAATTGTGTAACAAGGTTAATGTATTTACAGAAAACCAATAAAATGGAAATAATAAAATCTAGACTGAGGAACTCTCCAATTTTAATAAGATAATATGTTGATTTTTTTTTTTTTACCAGGCAAAGATTTTATTTTTTCTTCTCAATCGCTCTCCTTATTGACTTTGTGCTCTTTTTTTTTTTTTTTTTTTGGAGACCTCTTATATGAATGGAATCCCAGAAGAAATTAACCATAGCCATATATAAACTGATTAGTTTAGCAATGCATGACAGCAAGGGCTTGTATGCACAGAGACTGAAGGGAATTTGGGACAGAAGTCCAAATTGTGACCTTCCCAGGTACTAACATTTAGGAAATGAGAGTATGCACTACCCTAGAGAAACCTGGAATGAAGTTCTTCTCTGACCTTTGCCTCCTCACACAGAATTAATTGTCCTTGCTCATTCCATTAACACTTTATTTCTCTGAGGTCTAGCCAATGCAGTAGCAGAGGAAACATAAGGGTTTTAAAATGGGCTTATAGACAGCCTGGGGTATGTATACCTAGGCAGAAGACAGTGAATTTCATACGGGGATTCCATTCTCCAATTTCTCCTCACAGCACAAAAGAGTTGCAACCAGGACGTTTGTTTTAGAAGTAACAGTTAGAAAAGTCTACCTTTTGTAGCACTCATGTAAAGTGTACTCTTCGATATAAAGGAAGTCCCACCAATAACTCAACATGGTCATACAGAGTTGTAAAACACAAACAAATACAGAAAGCCCTTCTTTGCTCGCTGGGAAGTTTAATTTTATTTCCAACAAGAATGGTTGCTCAGCAGATATTGTATTACCAAAGTCCACTTCCAATATCAAGATGTGACTGAAACCTAAAATATGATTAAAAATTCAGTTTGCTGTCCTGTGGCCTCTCTGTTTTCAAGCACAGTGAAAGATAACTGTCCACAAACACAGCATACTTCATTTTTTTGTTTTCTGAAGTGTTAACTCAAACTCTGTGATTTTTCCCATAGTTTTGTGTGCTGCTCTGAGTGCTAAAATGAACCTCAGCATAATTTTCTGTGAAGTTCTTTTGGAGTTTATTTTAGAGGCATGAAATTCAGAGGCATTTATTTTAAAGGCATTTCCTCTGGAGCCATTTGCTCCAGAGGAAAGCTTGTTAGCAGTATGGCACTTCTGAACCTGCCTTCCCATATCTCCTGAGCAGCGTGTGTCCTGTGCTTTTTGGGGTGCAGTGCCATTTTCTGCTGCCTCTGGAGAATGTCTTTTTGTGCTGTAGTGGCTCACCTGCATAATAATAGGAAATTGCTATATAATCATTAACCGATCAATATCTGGTAAAGTAAACCTGAAATAAAGAAAACCAGATGTTGTTTTCTGTGTTTAATGAAAAAGGCTTATGCATCCTCATGCTGTATTGTCTGTTCTTTCTTGGGTTTGGACCTTATGTACTAGACAGAGGTATTTGCCACATAATCCATGTATTTGAATGCTGTTTACAGATTACCCAGAATACATCTGGAAAAGCAAAACAGCAGACCCTGGCAAATGTGCTGATGAGCACAACCTTTGAGGAAAGGGAAGCAGGACACCTGAGAGCTGCAGATCCTAGAATGCAACTGCTCACATGCCCTGTAATCCCCTGGAGGCATATGAAAACTTCTACCCTTAACAAGAAGCCAGAACATTTCACTTTCTTCAAAATTTCACAACTAGGTGAAGAGGAATAAATATCACCTCCTCACCAGTGCACTTCAATTATTTCATTCTGCTGTGGGAACAAAAATGCATCATTAAAAGTTTTCCAGACAGAAACAGTTTCTGACACATCCAGAGTGAATGGCAGCTCTTCATGGTTCAATACAATAAGTACTTAACCCAAAGGGTTGATAGTAAATGTGAAATGATGGGATGATTTCTGTATAAATGGGGAGCACATGCTAAAACTTTTTTTCAGAGAGGGCTAATCACCTTAGAGATAGCACTGACATGGCCAAAAATCAAGATGCAAGGATATCTTTAAAGGTATTTGACCCCATTTTACTGGTATAACTCAGGTGATTTCCCTCTTAAGGCAGATTTTATAGCCTCATTGAAATAATTCTCCTATGGCAATCAAGGCTTCAACAGGGCCATTATTCTCTGTGCGTGACCCAGTCACCACTGGAGGGAGGGTATTACCCCAAAGAGGCAGGGATAGCAGCAAGAATAGAAGCTGTCACAACCTTACTTCAGCACTAAGAGTGTTACTCTAGTGCAGGAGGGCATGAGGAATTCAATCCACTGCTATGATTTCCAGCAGTGAGCTGCAAAGTCATATAGATATGCTAAAATTAGTGCCTTTGCTATCAGAACTGTATTGAAAACCACACCTCCACCCTCTCCCTTATTGTCCTATAGGAAACCAACACCTTTCCTCTCAGGGGAAGTCTATCTACATGACTTTGACCCTCCTTATGTTGAGTCAGATCAAAGGTTCATCCAGTTTAGTAACTTGACTTACAGTGAGCAGCCAGGAAAGAATAAAAGGAAGTCACGTGTGGAGGGATCCCTGCCTGGCTATGCCCCTCTAGTTTCTGATAATCTTGATGCACGGACTTTCATTGAATGAAATGCACAACTTCTTTCTGTTGTAATGCCAAGTCATAGATTTTTTTTTCAGCTTTTTGTTTGCTGGCTTGATTTTAATCTTCTGACAGTCAGTTTCACTGTTTTCCCTCATTGTTCTTTGTCTTACCGTGGTCCACAGGTACAAGTGTGACAATTTTCCAACTATACCAGTTGCTCTAATTGAAGATACAGTGTCTCTTCCTGCAAAATTTGTTTTGCCATTGGCTGCTTTCTAGTCCTTGTATTCTAAGATATAATTATTCAATGTATTATATATATATATTATTCAAAAAATCCATGGTTTTATACACCTTATCATATTTTCTTCCAACTGCTCTTATCTGGATGAAGAGTCCAGGTCTAGCCTCAATTCTAATGGAAATGAGAAGGATTTACAGGTATAGCAGCTGAGACTCTTTGTCAAGCTAGTCAAGAACACATCAACAAAGTACTTATTCTTGGAAAATGTCAGTAGAAACTTAGTATTTTTCCAGGAACATTCGAGTCTTAAAAAATCTTTAGTAAGAGTTTTCTCCAGTCAGGTAGGTTTTCTGGCCGAACTGAAAGGAGAAATGAGGGAATAACTGCACAACCATTAGCTGTTGGGATGTAACAAGGTGGAAATGTAAATATCATTCAACCTGTCTTCAGAACCACAGTGTTTATACAAAGTTAAAGAAATAATCACTGGATTAAGTAATTTGCAATAAATACAATAAAATGCAATAAAAAGATCAAAGAACCAGTAGGATGGTATAATGAACCAACAAATTTTCATGTTTCTGGTATTACTCTAAACACGGACACTGCACTCCATTCTCAGTCACCCTACGGCTCTTTTACCAAAACTAGCAAGAGCCCTCAAATTGCAAAGTAAAAACAAATTATTATCCATTTTCATGTAGTTCTACACAAACTGTGTGTTGCTGCCCAAGAAACACAAAATTGCTCTGAAATTTTAACAGAAAGGAAAATCATTCACCAGAACTGGGGAACTTGCCTTTGCCACTGAATAGTGGCTTAAACAGCATGTGGACACCAGGCACCATCTTTGGTGAAATTTTCTCCAGTATTTTGCTTTTAAAGAGAGCAGGGTAAGAAAAAATCCATAATTTCTCATTTGAGAAGCTAAAGATGGAGGCATCTAAGGGTCATTTCTGGTGAAAGGCAGTTTTGGACTCTATATCACAGTTCTCAGATACTCAGCATGTTGCTGCTTGTTTTGTATGAAGTCAGCTGTAGTACTAGTGAGCATCAAGAATGTCATAGGCAACATTTCATTTCTTGGCTCAGTTAACAATTGCAGAGTAGATGCTGCTGACTGTGAAAAGTAGGGAGTGAAGTATTTGTGCATGGAACTCAGTCCTGAGTAGATATTTTACTTTAAAAAGTTTCAAGATTTTCTTCTTTTGCCAACTTTAATACTGATATTATTTCCAAAGTAACAACCAAGGCTGATCCTTCCAAGTGCTCAATTTCCTCAGCAGCAGCTGAATTCCACATTAAGCTGGTGTGTGCATATAGTGCCAACCAGAGCAATGCAAAGATACCACCTAGAGTTGTACAGCAATATTAACAGTGCTGCAGTTCCTAACAGCAAGGCAGGCTGATACAACTCTTTCAGCCCTGGATGTGATGTGGGTAACCCCAGAGCAACAGGTAATTTCTTTAACCCACCAACCTGAAGGTAGAGTGAAAAAGAAGTATTTTTTGAAAAAGCACCTCTTCTTTTTTTGGTTCCATGTAATTCTCTTTCAGATTGGAATAGTTTTCTTTCCCATTCTACTGCTAGAAAGCAAGTGAGCTTTCAGTGAGGCTGAACAAAAGTGGAAAAAAATGAGTGAAGAATATGTGTTCTTTACTATTTAAGCACCATGTATGAATACAGCTCGGAGCAAATGTACCTTTGACAGGTGGAAGAGATAGACTTGTGTTGATATAGCTGTATGAAAAAGGAGCTAAATGATCACTTTTCCCTACTATTCAGTATCCATGCTGGGAAGAGAGCTTATTATCTCTATGACAATTACTCTCCTGTGCATTGCAATATAGAGAGTAGTTCAGCTAAAGCATGTTGTCTCTGCTGAGCTAAAAATGACAAATTTCACAAACTCATATTCAATGTCAGCCTCTCCTTTGTTCTTCAATTTTTGTGATCCACAAGATTAATCTCCTGGTTAAATCACTTAACAGCTACGGTACTTACAGCTTTATTGTTTTCACATTATCCAGCACATCAAAATCCGAGCCAAAACGCAACCACCCAGGCCAAATTTTTGAATGGGTGTGTCTAGGAACAAGTTTTTCTTTGTGAATAAGGAAGCATTTATATAAGGTTTTGATTAAGAGTGAATACTGTATAACCAGTGACAAAAATACTAATTTTGTAGTGACTCTTTGAGCAAAATGTTTACTGTCCTGTGCTGTATTGTTGACTAAAGTGAGGAAATATGGTTTGTACTCTTATTTTATCTACACCATGTTTTGGTGTCCATAGTTTTTCATGTTGCAATGGGCACACAAATCCGGGGTCAGGGGAAGAAAGCTCCAGAATGATGGATGTTAAAAATATACCATGAAGAACTGTCAAAGATAAAAAATTAATGACACATACAATAAAAAACCCTAAACCCCTCCAGAAAACAAATGAGACAACAAGCAAACAAAAAAGCTAAAGGAAAGAACTGTGTAGAATTTTTTTTTATCAGAACTTTGTAAAATGTACTTATATCACTAAAAATATTTGTTCAACTTGCTGAAAAGATCCAGTTCTTCAAGACCCAGAGATTTAAGGGGTTTTTTGAGGATAATACAACTGATTTTCACTATGACATATGTAAAAAAACCACTTATAATTCCAGTCTTAATTCAATTTTCTCAGTCTAGTTAAAAAATTTGTCTCTGTATTCTGAAATCAGATGTTTCCATAGAATTAGAGGCTCTGTAGAAGGCCGGGTAGATTAGATTCCCCAGATTTTCTTTGTCTCAAAAATCAGATATCTTCTCAAAGCAAGTGAACAAGCTAGTACCTAAAAATTACCTTAAACTGACTTTTTTGTTCAGTTTTTAGTTGCATTTTGCTGCATTTTCTTTCGAGGTTTGTCCTACAATCTCTTCTGCCTTTAAGAGATCAGCAGCCCCGGCACTGCCTGCAGCTGCCAGATGGAGGAAAGTCCTGGCCCAAACCCTCTCTGTGCCCCAGACTTCTGCAGAGATCTGGCATTATTTTGTCTGTGACTGCAGTGGTTATCTCTGAAATGGAGCTGCCTTCCTTTAAACAAAGCTGTGAGGAGATTTACAGTGTGGTCAGTGGCACCCTCAAGCTCCCCCCGCAGAAGAAGCTGCGTGCAGGGGTTTGCATGCACACACCCAGCTTCCCCATGGGCACTCTGCACCTTTCCAGAGGCTCGAGGAAACACAAGAGCTCCAGGCAGCTTTCCTTCCCAGGCAACATGTCTTTGTGCCAGTGTCACCTGCACACAGGTGATCGGGTACCAACCCGTCTGATAAAGGCTCTGGATGGCCCCTTGGGAAGGAAACACCACTGGCAAAAGGCTTCTTCCAGTTCTGCAGAGGAACAGGCGGTGCTCTTGCCTTTGCAAAAGAAGGTAACGTGAAATTCCAGGCACTTCTGAGTTAGAAGAGACACAAAAGAAGCAGAAGGAATAAATGCAGTAAATGTAGCTGTAGGGGATACAGCTATCCTCCTTCCACTAAACATGTCTGCAGAAAAACACTTGAGATAAGCTTCATTATCTTTCTGTAGACACCTTGCTAACACAGGTGGGAGGCTCTTAGGTAACTAGCAGATGAAGGGTTTGCTCAAGGTCAAGCAGAATCTGTCAAAGGCACTGTTTAACCCAGTGAAAGAACACATATTGAAAGCCTCCCGCAGATAATAAAACTCTTTTTCTCTTTTCAAAATGCAAATTTCCTCAGAGAATAGTTTTTTTTTCTTTTTTGTTCAGTTTTTCCATACAAGTCATCAACAAATGTTTGATTTTTTTAATTGTGATTTTTTTAAGACCCTGCATTTTTCATGTCTTTCCAGTGTTTTGTGTGGACAATATTGCATCTCTCTTAGCTGTAGTCGGTGCCAGTTGTGGAATCTGGAAATACTGATTTCCAGACCCTTGTACTTCAGTATTTCATTTTATGTTTCAGTATTTCAAAAATACTATGGCTAGAAAAAAAAAAGAAAAGAAATAAAGAAAAGGAAAGGAAAACAAGAGAAAAGAAAGAAAACTCCCAAAATATAGCTCCAAGTGATCTGCACAAAGCAAACAGAAACGTAGATGCTGGATTGTGTCCAGGATTCCTGGTTTCCTGCGACACTTACAAGACAAAAGTTAGGGCAGCATGCTGCAAAAAGATACCGCGCTTTTCCGGCACTGATAGGCTTTCCACATCTGCAATGCCACAGCTATAGATCTTGTTTTCAGACCAAAATTATCTCTGTTGCAGGCTGTACTGCCTGGGTTTGCAGGACCATAAATCAAGGCTGTAGTCTGGCAATCAGGAGAGGAAAGAGCTTTTAAATAAATATTTTTAAAAATGTATTTTTTTAAAGTAATTACAATTAACTTTTTAATCTTTCTGGTATTTTGTTTGGTAGTTTGAGGGTTTTTCCCCCTTTCCTCTATTACTTTTTTGTAGCAGGAAGTGGGTTCATTCCATGAGAGCTGCTGGAATAGAGATTATAGGGAAAAGACAAGCATGCCTTCAGAGATGACATTTTTAATTAATAGCTGAGGATAGTCTAGGAGCAAAGGTAGGCTAGAATGAAAATCTGGATTTAAATATTGTTGAGCTGGGACCAGCTCATGCAAAAACTTCAGGTATAGAACCTTCAGAAGCAGGTCAACCAAAACAGCAGAACTGTTTTCAAATCTGGTTTGAGACAGATCTAAAATAAGCAGGTTGATCTTACATCTCATTCCTTGATCCTTGGTTTTCTTATCCCCATATTAATGGCCAGGCAGTATTTCTGCTCTTCTTCCTTGATTATAATTTTTCTTGTGTAAAAAAAAATTAAGGGTTTCTCAGGAGGAGAAAAAAAATATGTGCCTTTTAGGTAGGGTGCTCCTGCTTTTCTGAGGAATCAAAGTGAAAAAGAAAATTTTTGTCAGAGTTGGAAACCTGAACATGAATGCCAGCAGGAATGCAGTTGAAGTGCTACAGCACCATCTCCTGGAAGTCAGACATTTCTGAATTTCTAGACCCAATTTAAGCACAGTCACACAGAGATGAAATTTACCTTGGGGTTAATTTAATACATTTCTCTTCACAAAAATGTTTTAACATTTTTTTAATAAATGTTAAAATATGGAGCTAGTAAAACCAATTCCCATGACCTACAATATTTTCAGGTAAATTTTTCTGTATAAGGGTTTGCTGCCATCAGGCTGTATTTAGTCCTTAAATTCAAGCATTTGAAGCTAAATCATGAGAAAAGGGAGTCATAGAATTTGACAGTAAATTTGGTTAGGGATTGTCCTTCAACTAAAAATTTTTAGGTTGGTTTTTAGTAATTTATCTTGAGATAATAATAAAAATTTCAAACTAATTCTTAAAAAAAAAAAGTATCTAACTCTGGGAAAAAAAGCACGGAAAGTAGTATTTAAAATTTTGAGAGTTTACATTATTGATTTCTGCTGTCCTAGAATCAGCTTTATAACTCAGTAGCATAATCTTCCAAAAAAAGTGATCGTCAGTGTGTATGTATTTTTAAAAAATTATACAAGTGTTATATCCTTTTGCCATGAGGATTCTTGATGATTTTCTCCCAAATATCTACTGAATTTTTTTAGCTGATCACAGTACGTCCAGGCAAGTTTTTTCTCAAACCCAGAGGTTTTCCTCCATGGTAAGAGAGCAATTTTCCGCTCTGGCTGAGGCTATGACTCCCTGAGTAAACGTCCTGCTTTTCACCTGTTCTGGCCTGGAGCTGTCCCCGGTGTGAATGGTCCCAGCTGCTCCCAGGCTCTGGTCAACATCTCCCTGAGCTCCTGCTGGGATGGGGCAGAGCAGAAGCTGCAGTCTAAGGAGCCCTGACTGAGGCAATCCACAAACGGGGTTTGGCAGGTCAGCTCTGTTATCCAGTTCAGGTGTTTTGTGTTGGGACTAAATCTTCTCTTACCCTGTTTTTGTTCCATATGCATTTTATCTGCAGAGGGGTAGAGCCCGCTTTTAGAAAAGTGATGTCCAGCAATAACTCAGAGAGCCCTGGAAAGTGGTTTCCTTTGCTACAACTCAGTTCAGCAATACTGATGCACTCAACAGAGCTCGATAGGCTTCAAGGCAATTTGCACCACTCGTGCACCACTGCTGAGACATATTTTGGCTTTTTTTCCACTGAATTCTTCCCTCTTTTCTGCCTGCTCTCTGCAAGAAGCCGTGTCTTGTTGAGACACATCCAGAAACAGCTTATGTTTTTGCCGTATTCACATTTCTGTTTTAAATTTACAGTGTGAAATGTCTCAGCCGAGTTTGGCAGCCGGGGCAGCTCGCTCCATCCCTGGAGCTGCGCTCCTGGCAGCGGCGCCTCCAGGCTCCCCCGGGGCGGCCCCAGCCCCAGCGCCGGGCTCCGCACACGGCGCAAACCCCGCAGCGGCTGCCAAAGCTGGGGACAAGCCCGCCTGCTCCTGGATGCCATCGGCAGCTCCTCTGCGATGCCGCTGCGAGCGAGGGAACGCGGCACCTGCCCTCTTGGAGCGCGTCCTCGCTGCTCTGGCTCACTGCCTTGTGCCAGGCTGCAACAATCCAAGTCTGGATGCACCCCCTTGGGAGCATCAGATGTCCCCTCGGGAGCAGGAACAGTGCCCTGAATGGCGTGAGAGAGACCCCTCAGAGTGCCTCAGAAGGAAGGGCTTCAAATTCTGCACTGAGCATCGCTGACCCTATTTACTTTCACCAATAGAGGAACTCAAACAGGACACCCAAAAGGTTAATGCAACAGTGCTTTCAACTTGGAAAGTAAACTCCTGTACAGATGAATCATTAAAAAATCACGTTTAAAGATAGCATTTAGCATAAGGCTTTTCCAAAATTATTCCACTCACGAGTGAATCATGGCTAAACAATGAACTGTTTCATATTACAAAAACAGAACCATAAAAAAATAGGATTTGTAGAAATTTCAAAACCCTACTGCTCTGAGTTCAGGTGTACTTTCTAATTATACCCTAACTATGCCTTGAACATATAAATATATAATATAGATATATACATAACTAAATCTCCTGATCATCAATCAACCACTTCCACAGATTCACTACAATCTACTTTTTTCTTTTTTTTTCTTTTTTTTTTTTTTTTTGATTTCAGTAAGCTTCCACAGTGTCTGAACTGAATGTCTTCTGTATTTCTTCAATTCCCTTGTTTTTCAGGATATCCCTATTGGATGTGAAAAACAGATTATCCTTTTGTCCTCTGCATTAGCTCTTTACATTCTTGAAGCTTTTGTTGTTCTCTCATCTTTCAGGATTCTCTTCTTCAGGTTGCCCTGCCCTCCCTCCCCTTCAGCTATATATGACAGCGTTTCCCCATTACTCATGCTCTTTAGGCCTCTAATTCAGCTTCCAGACTCTCCAGAAGGTCCACTTAATTCTTGCAGTACAGTACTCAGAGCTGTGCTACTCAGCAGTAGCTGTAGTGGTCCAAATAAGTCCTGAGCAGCAAGCAGAAAACTTTAGTTAGCAGTACTTATTTCCGCCTTGTTTCCTGTGGTTTTGGTTAGGTTTTCTTTTTAGATATAAAGATATCTCCTTTCTTTTATATTCTTGTGGTATTTTGTCATCAAGTGTACATTGTGTTTTATTATATCCTTCAAAATTTCAAAATGGATAAAAGCACACCCTCCACTTGGAAATATAGTCTTTTTTACATGTAAGTTCTGCAAAGTCAAAACACTCTCACCCTTAAAACACAGACTGGGGTCATGCCAAATGTATTCAAGATTGACTTTGCCACGAATGTTACGGTCCAACAAGAAGACAGAAACCAAATGGGCTGAGAATTTGGTTCCATTTGGAACAATAGCAAAACACAGTTGGCCTGAGCTTCTATCCATCACACCTGGTTCAGAGGACTTCTAAGCTAAAGAGTCATGCCGGCATCAGCTGTAGATTACATTTTTTTATTATTATTCTTGTGAAATTTCAGGAGAAAGAATGTTGAAACACTGCATGTGTAACATATCAAAACCACCTGGACATATGTTGCTTCAACTATTGACATTACATCATGACAACTGAAACAGCATTGCATAAATCACTCCAATATCCTTCATGAGGGCCATCAATAATTTTTAAGTGTTCACAACCCTGAAGTGTAAGATAAAAAAGATAGTGTTGCTCCTTTGGATGTAGGCATGCATTGTACTTAACCACAACATTTTTAATAAACTCTCCATAATGAGAAAGTACATAGTGACATGGTGATGGTCTTGATTTATACCTCAGTTACCTCTGACAATTTTAATATCTTATCTTTAAGCAACTTGTACTGCTTCTCATTCTCTACTTTATCACAATTGTAAAATGGACTTGCTTAAAGATAGAGTTTGAAAATTGCTTCCGGCTCAGAAATACATGAGAAACATGGAAACATATTGCTTTTATTTTCGCATCTGTGTAATCTAGATTACGAAGATTAAAGTTTTACTTTAAACAAGTAGTTTTATTAACTTTACAACCCACTATTTGTCTGTTTCAGGAATAGCAGAACAGGTATTACACGGTAAATGTTGTAAAAATCTTGCAATCTGAAACAGACTGGTAAAAGGCTTTGAACTATCTAATAGAAGATACAGGAAGAATATTATATGTTAAAGACAGTGAGGAACAATATTAAAATAAAAATTACATATCATTATATTTGTAATTTATTTCCCCTTTCTCCTTTGACTTGAAATTTAGTCTGGAAACTTGTTCCCACACCAGAGAGCCTTGCTGGCCATGGACAAACCCAAGACCACCTACAGAACCAAAACTCCAGGTACCACATTTAGGCCACCACTGTGTCATCTGATTCAGGGAGGGAGAGGCTGGCCCTGCTTTATTCTGTGTGCAGCTGCAGGTTGCTGTGCCAAGCAGCAGGGACAGGTATTTCTCCTCAAAAGCCTAGTCTCTCTTATGGATTTAAGGGATCAGAAGATGGGAGAAAAGCAAGTAGGATGCTGGAAAAAGAGCACTGCAGCTAATGAGAGGAAAGGTGATGAAAGTCATCATCAGTTGTGAGAGCTGAAAGGAAACATTATATGTGTTTTATGTATACATATATAGATATCTATATATATATATATCAAACACTAGGATGTAGCGCTAGAGTTTGGAAAGAGCCTAAATATCCCAGCTTCCACAAGCTCCAAAGGGAGCAGAGATATTGGGAAACCTTGAAAAACACATCCTCCAGGAACAGGTGTTCCATGCTGGCTCATCCTACCTCACTCCCCTCCCAACCAGGTAACCCACACCTCCACCCCTCTGTGAGTGGGAAGTGTATGAGATCTGTCCCTAGAGAAATGAAGCAGCAGAATTGGATGGAGGAGGAGGAGGAGGACAAAGAACCTGTTAGTCACCTTGTGCTGAAGGTGACAGAGAGGAACAGGAATTCTTATTTATACAGGCAGTAAATCCAGGCTGAATTCACAAGAAGGTCAGATTTGAGTCACTGGCCCTGCAAAGGTATGGGGGGGGGGAAGTGGCGGG